>NW_027751038.1:0-14085 GCF_054177405.1 Leptonychotes weddellii | reverse complement strand
ATCCATAAAATTCCACACTTACATGCCAAAATTTAAAGTAGCAGATAGGATTTGCATAGATGGTGGTAGCTTGCTTTATACACTGCATAGTTGGGACTTGTTATGTGAGAAGATCTATCGTCCCCATCTGTTCTTGTAGCAAACTTTCCATGACTGTTGAGAGGAACCAACAAAAGTGTGAAGTAGACCTTTGTGCTCTGCTTGTAGGAATTAGGAAAAAAAATAATGTACAGTTGGTCACTTGATCATGTATTTGCAAATTCATCTACTCAGCAAAAGTTACTTATAGCACAGAAATCTACATGCCTTTACAGTCATTTGCCAACATGGCACTGAAAATTTGAGTTGAAACACGTTCCCAGCTGAAGTCGAATAAGCCTGCTAACCTTTTTTCAGTTTTCATACCATAAACAAGTCTCCTTTTTGAGGTCTATCTACTGCCATGTTCTTGATATTTTTGTGTTTGTTGGTGATTGTGCTGTTTAAATTGCTCCTAAGCATAGTGCTTAGGTGCTGTCTGGTGTCCCTAAGTTCAGGAAGGTAGATAAGCTTCATTCAGGCATAAGTTACAGAGCTGTTGGCTAGGCGTTCAAGGTTAACTATATATTAAATAAGGTGTCTTTAAACAGGAACACACAAAAGCAAGGATATTATGAAAATGTGGCTGGCTTACAGGTACCTATTTCCCCTAAGAGCAATGATTCAATATTTGCCAATAACATTGTTAGCGAGACTTCATAGAACATAATAACCACAATTAATGAAGGCTAGTTGTATCATAAAGATATAGCTCATAATCTACAATAGTTTATTTTAAAGCACCTAATTTCATGTGGGATTTGAAGTGAAACCGAGTAAGACCACTGATGTGCTACTGTACATCTTTCTAAAGCCTATTGTGGCTGCTTTGGAACTTCAGACAAATTGATAGGCCGTGTTTTTCTGTAGACACTGGATGTATAATCTAGGCTAATTGGAAACTTTTTAGCCTAGAATCTTCATTTCAACACGCCCCCGAAGACTTGCATGGTAACGTATCTTGTTTCATAGTATCCTATCTTTGACTATATTTCTTACCTTCCTATCAAACTAATGGATCCCAAGTGACTGACATTGTGGAGAGTACTTTGAAATTTTCTCAATCTTTTGATGTAAAACCGTGGTCCCAGATTATTTATTTGCAGTGAGTAAATGACTTTGAAGAGGACCTGGATATTTGGGTATAATGAGTACATTATCCCTATAACACAGTTCTCATGGGAACAAAGTGAATCAGAAGTTTGGTTGAAGTTGGAAGCAAAATGGGTGGAGTTGGGTCAGTACACTGGCCAGTATCCTTAAACTGTAATAATCTGGTGCACACCACTCTGCTAGGAGACCAAATGGTCAGGAGGACATCTGAGTCTCCTTGTCAGGACAGCCACACCTTTGGACAATGCCAAAGCTACACTGGATTTCTGTTGCCCTTTTTCTAGGCTTCATACGGACTCTTCTGTAAATATAACCTCTTCAGTTAGACAATCGGATTGGTTTGATTTAAGGGTTCTTAGTTACCACTTTGATAACTTAGATGTTGCCGAGTCTTTTTAAACCACCTAGGTGCAAGTGTTAAGCATTTACATGGCAGAATTAGAGGGTAACCCAATTTCAAATTTTAGGTGTTATCCTAGCTTTTTATCTAATCTCACAATCATGGCAATTTGGGAAGAAAAGATAGTCTTATCCACAAAGGTAGAAAAACATGCAATTTACCTACTTTGTTACTGACATTATCCCCAGAAAACTTGAAACAACACGGGATATTTATTAGTCTAACATTCTTTCTGTAGAGAAAAAGCCCTTCACATTAGACGTCAAGAATATTTGTATTTTTTTGGAATGTTCCCACAAGTTGTGTAATAACTGTTGATAAGGTATATATGAGCAGATGGATTTATGGTTGATGGGATTTTTCCAACGTACCGCCCCAAGTAAAAAATAACATTACACGTTTGTAATATAGAATGAGCTAATGCTAAATTGAATGTTAAAGACCTGTCCTTTCCATTTTTAAATTTGAGTAGATTTTATTTTTTATAAGTAACATTGTGACTTAATTTACAATACCAACTGTGATGCACTGGTAATTTGGTGGCACCGTAATTACGGCAGACAGCGAAAATGGGGATCTAATGAGGAATGGCGCTTGTCACTGACGAGCAGTGCCGGGCTGGTAGAGAGGAGGGAGTCTTCGGGCAGGGCGTGAAAAGTCATGGAATCTTTTCTAATCATGAAAGCTGCCTGCTTTTGAACCAGTTAAGTGTTAACTGCTGATATTGAGCATGTACAGCATGTTTACTTACCAAGTGAATTCTTTACATGCACTATGATTAAGCCCACCCTGTGAGATTCAGTAATACACTCCCATCTTACAGTAGAGGGAACTGAAGCTTTGAGAAGTTTAGTGATTTGCCCAAAAGCACATAGTAAGTGATGGTGAAACTGGAATTTGAATCCAGACCCACAGGCTCTACAGTTCATGCCAAGGCTCTGGGTAAACGGTCTTTTTAAAAGTCCATTTATTTAAAAAATTTTTAAAAAGTTCCAAAAAAGCAGATATTTGGGCTTACCTTCAGTCTGGGGGGCGAGAGGTGGCATGACCCAGGTCTATCAAAGCACGTGGTAGGAAGCCAAAACAAAGATGCTTTTCTCTTGACATATTTTAGGGCAGCCACAAAAAAAAAAAAAAAAAAAACCAAAGGAAAGAGTCATTATTTAGAAGAAAAAGGTCTTTAATGAAGCTGAGCTTAAAATTCTATATCAGAATATTTTCCTTCCTTCTGAGCATCAGGGACTGCCTGGGAATATCAAACATTTCCTTTAGCAACCCTGTGATGGCTTTTCTGAGCTCATTCGTATTTCCATTCTAGGTTCTCTTGGAATTGGTAAATGGATTTAATCAAAACCTTTTAATTATCATGAGGTTTTTTTTAAAACCTGTGAAATTGACCTTCTGACCCCTGTATTGCATTTCTGTGCCGATTAGGAAGGTATGAACATTTTCTCAACAGTTTCTAAGAAATGCGTTTGATATAATGCCAAGTGCTGCTGCTAAAGAAGAAATTTCCAGCAAATTAGGTATGTTTTAAGTAACAGCCACTGCTCGTAAGTGGCAAAGCCAAATCTAGAACTCTAGGCTCTCTGACTTGAGTCAGTGCTATTACTAGCTTTTACTTTAATTTAGCTTTTATTTCTCTTGCTAATCCTTTACGCTGAAAAAATTCAACAGATAGGAATTCCGTGTATTTCCTTTAGCAATATATGAATAGATAATAACTTTTTAAAGATAGAATTTTTTTCTCTTGTCATTTAAACTTAGCTTTTGTCTTGTCTCAGAGATCACTGTCTCAAAGTGATGTCAGAATCATGGTAATGTTAAGTCATTCCTCTTTCCTCTCCCCTTTTATGACAACTAGACATCCATAACTGGGCAAAAGTGCCTCTGCAGGTTACCCCAAGGGATACACCAGTCCACCTGTGCCCCCCCAAAATAAACAGGTCCTCAGTAAGGGCTACAGATCCAAGGGATTTGGTGAACCCCTGTGATGGGGGATAAAAAGAGCCTGGAGAGTGCAAAATTAGGCAGATACCAATGGACAGAACCCATGGAAGCCAGCCTCCAGAGGGGAGATTTCAGCATGCCATCAGAATAAGGCGGAGAAGGGTAGAGACAGGTTTGGATGCAAAGGAGAGGGAGGAACTCAGGCAGGGCAGCCCTGCCTCCAGAGGGTGATACTGCAAGGGCTGGGCTTTAATACACCTCTACAGCAGAGGAGATGGAAAGTGAAAATGGTGAGTGGACGCCAGGCTACCACAACTGAGCGAGACAAACCTGTTTTTCAGCAACACCCAGATTTCTCAGGAAGGACCTCTGTGACTTGTAGGGAGGAAGGAGAAAAGGAAGGAGGCAGATGAGGTCAGAGGGCATTAACAGCAGGTGTGTTTGTCAGGACTTCAACAGGAAGTCTGCCCACAAACCTCTGGGAATACCCCATGCCGGGGTCCACCCGCACCAGGCTGTGGGCACCTTCAGTACTCTTAAGTACTTTCAGTACTCTTAACCCATACCTCCCCACCTCTGCTGTCGGCTCCTTGTGTGCACTCCCAAGTGCCTCCCAAGAACGAGCTCCAGCAGACAGAGAAGATGCCCAGATAATAGGCCAAGCTCAGTGCCTAAGGGAGAAACCACAAACTTGAGCTATAGCACCACAATCTGGAAGACAAAAGAAAGGCCAGCCTGTTGAAATGTTAAGAACCGAAGAGGAGATAATATGTTACAGTGCTTGCTACTTCAAAATGTGAAGGCAGAAATACATACCTACAGACACTATCAAGGAAATACAGTATCTGGGACACCTGGGTGGCTCAGTCAGTTAAGTGTCTGCCTTCTGCTCAGGTCCTGATTTCAGGGTCCCGGGATCGAGCCCTGTGTTAGGCGCTCTGCTCAGCGAGGAGCCTGCTTCTCCCTCTCCCTCTGCCTGCAGCTCCCCCTGCTTGTGCTCTCTGTCTCTCTGTCAAATAAAAAAATAAAATCTTAAAAAAAAAAAAAAAAAAGGAAAGTACAGTATCACAAAAAGAAACTGATAATTCTCCACCAGGAAATGCAAAGGACCAGAATAATATGATCTAACTGATAAAGAATTCACAATAGCTTTTATGAGGAAATTCAACAAGCTACAAAAAAACCCCAATGAACTCAGGAATAAAATTAATGAACAGTTATTTACCCAAGAGATTAAAATTATTTTAAAAACCAATGAATTCTAGAGCTCAAGAATTTAATGAATGAATGGAAGAATGCACTAGAGAGCATCAGTAACAGGACAGGGAAGATGGAAGAGAATAAATGACTTGAAAAACAGGAATATAGAAATAATTCAATTCCAGAGAAGAGAAAACTAGGATCTAAAAGGAGTGAAGAAATGCTACAGGAGCTATTGAATTTGATCAGGAAGGAAAATAACAGAAAAACTGCTGTACCAGAAAGAGAATAGAAGGAAAAGAAGGCAGAGAGATTATTTGAGGAAATAACAGCTGAGAATTTTCCAAACCCAGGAAAGGGCTTGGACATACATGTCTGAGAAGCTAACAACACCCTATTATTTCAGTGCAAAAAGACCTCCCCTAAGACACATTAATTATACTTGAATTTAAATAAAGAAAACAACATGAGCAAGTAGGATTAATCATGGAGATGAAGAGATGGTTCAACATATGGAAATCAATAAATGCAATGCATTACATTAATAGAATGAAAGATAAAAATCACATGGTTGTCAAAATAGATGCAGAAAAAGCACTTAACAAAATACAATATCCCTTTCATGATAAAAAAACCCTCAACACAGTAAGTATAGAAGGAACATACCTCAACATAATAAAAGCCATAAATGAAAAGCCCACAGCTAACATTATATTCAACAGTGAAAAATTGAGAACTTCCTCTAAGATCAGAAACAAGACAAATATGTCCACTCTCACCACTCTTACTCAGTATAGTACTGGAAGTCCTAGCTAGAGGAATTAGGCAAGACAAACAAATAAAAGTCATCCAAATTGGAAAGGAAGAGGTAAGTAGCACCTGGCTGGCTCATCCAAAGAGCATGCAACTCTAGATCTTGGGGTCATGAGTTCAAACTCCATGTTGGGTGCAGAGATTACTTAAATTTTTTTTAAAAAAAGGAAGAAGTAAAATGGTCATTGTTTTCAGATGACATAATTTTATATATAGAAAATCCAAAAGACTCCACCAAAAAATTGGAGGAAGTAACCAATGAATTCAGTAAATTTGCAGATATAAAATTGACCTACAGAAATCGGTTGCATTTCTATACACTAATAATGAAATATTTGAAAAAGAAATAAAGAAAACTGTCCTGTTAGCAATAGAATCAAAACCAATAAAATACCTAGTAATAAATTTAACCAAGGAAGTGAAAGATCTGTACAATTACCACAAGACTTTTTAAAAGAAATGAAAAAGACACAAATAGACATCCTGTATTTATGGATCAGAAGAATTAATATTGTTGAAATGTCCACACTACCCAAAGCCATCTATAGATTCAACTCAATCCCTATCAAAATTCCAATGGCATTTTTCACAGAAATAGAACAAAAAACCCTAAAATTTGTATGGAACCACAAAAAAGCCTAAATAGCCAATTCAATCTTGAGAAAGAAGAACAAAGCTGGAGCCAATACTTCCTGATTTCGAACTAAACTACAAACCTGTGATAATCAAATGGGATTGGTATAAAATAGATATATAGACCAATAGAACAAAATAGTGAGCCTAGAATTAACCCCTGCATATACAGTCAAATAATATTTGATAAGGGATCCAAGAACACCCAATGGAAAAAAGATAGTCTCTTCAACAAATGGTGCTGGGAAAACTGGATAATATATGCAGAAAAATGAAACTGGACCCATCTTCCACCACTCACAAAAATTAACTTGAAATGGATCAAATTAGACATAAGTCTTGATAACATAAACTTCCTAGAAGAAAACATAAGGAAGAACTCTTCAACATTGGTCTTGGCAATGATTTTTTGATAGGATGCCAAAAGCAAAAAAAAAAACAAAAACAAATATGACTACATGAATCTTAAAATCTTCACAGCAAAAGATATAATCAACAAAATGAAAAGCAAACCTACAAAATGGGAGAAAATATTTTGCAAACCACATTTTAGATAAGGAATTAATATCCAAACTATATAAGGAACTCCTAAAACAAAACAAACAATCCAATAAAAAATGGGCAGAGGAACTAAATAGATATTTTTCCAAAGAAGACATCCAGATTGCCAACAGGTCCATAAAAAGAGACTCGACATCATTAATTATCAGGGAAATGCAAATACAAACCACAATGACATTATCACCTCACACTTTACACTGTTTTCAAGAAGAAAAGAGATAACAAATGTTGGTGAAGATTTGGAGAAAAGGGAACCGTTGTGCACTGGTGGTGGGAATGAACTTACTTCAGCCACTATGGAAAACAATATGGAGTTTCCTCAAAAAATTAAAAATAGATCTACCTGGTTCAGCAGTTCCACTTCTGGGTATATACCCAAAGGAAATGAAAATTGGGTATCAAGAAGATATATGCAGTTCCATGTTTATTGCAGTATTATTCACAATAGCCAAGATATGGAAACAACCTAAATACCCATCAACAGACAAATGGATAAAGAATAGGTGGATTATTATTTGGTGTGGACCTCAATGGAATGGAAAATTATTTGGTGTGGACCTCCTACACACACACACACACACACACACACACACACACACACAATGGAATATTATTTAGCCATGAGAAAGAAGGACATTTTGCCATATCTGACAACACATATGGACCTTGAGGACATTATGCTAAGTGAGAGAAGTCAGACAGAGAAAGACGAATATTATATAATTTATATGTGGAATCTACAAAAGAGAAACTTATGGAGTTCCAGTTCAAGACGGTGATGTAGGAAGATCCTAAATTCATCTCCTCCCATGACACACCAGATCTACAGCTACATCACTTTCCTCTGGAAAAAAACCCACAAAACTACCTGAGTGAGTCCTACATATCAAGCAAATGAAAAAAGTAACCTACATCAAAGCAGGTAGGAGAGGCTGAAACACAGTATTACCACAAACCCCACCCCTGCTGCAGAGACCCTGAATCAGGAGGGAACTTAAAATCAGAGCTTCTCTCTGTGGAGTGAAGAGTTTGACCCTCACATCTAGCACCCCAACTTTTAAGACCTGCATCTGAGAGATGAGCCCCCCAAAACATCTAGCTGTGAAAACCAACAGGGCTTGTGTCCACAATACCACATGGATATAGCAAAATGAGAAATGATTCCTACAGGGCTCATCTGTCCCAGGGACACAGCAGACTGAGAGGTGCCCAGATTTCCTGTGAATGAGGCTTATGTGCTTATCTTAAAGCATTGGTCTAAGAGGCAGGCATCTAATTTAACACACATCTGGGAGCTTGCTTGGGTACTCTTCAGGGATGGAGGCGGATGGATGCTATCTTTGTCCTCTCTCTCTACCTTGCTTCAGCTTGCTGGTGTCTCCAGAAAAAAGAGTTGGACCCTCTTTTAATGCTCTGATTTTTGTGGTTGCTATCAGGGGACACCTTTAGATTGTCTGGCTTTGTTGGCTGGTGAGGCTTATGTTCTTGGTGCTACAAGACTGTAAATAGTGGAGAAAGTGTGCTTAACAAGCTACCACCCCAGGGCACAACAAGGGGCAGCAGACTGAACCCAGTCATACTGTGAAAGATCTAAATGAAATAGAAAATTTAAAGTACTGATCATAAAGATACTCACTGGACTTGAGAAAAGAGTGGAGGACCTCAGTAAGACCCTTAACAAAGAGATAAAAATAACATATCAGAGATGAAGAACTCAATAAATGAAATTAAAAATACAATAGATGGAATAAATAGTAGGCTACAGGAGGCAGAGGAATGTATCAGTGACCTGGATGATAGAGTAATGGAAAGCAATCAAGCTGAGCTGGTGAAAGACAAACAAATACTGCATAATGAGAATACACTCAGAGAACTCAGTTCACCATCAAACATAACAACATTTGCATTATAGGGATCCCAGAATGAGAAGAGGGAGAAAGCAGGGCAAAAATGTATTTGAAGAAATAATAGCTGAAAACTTCCCAAATCTGGGGAGGGAAACAGAGATCCAGATTCAGGAGGCACAGAAAATCCCCCAACAAACTGAACCCAAGGAGGTCCACACCAAAACACATAGTAATTAAAATTGCAAAAAATAGTGATAAAGAAATGTTGCAAGAGAAAACAGTTACATACAAGGGAAACCCTAAAAGTTTATCAGCTGATTTTTCTGCAGGAACTTTGCAGACCAGAAGAAAGTGGCACAATATATTCAAAGTGCTGAAAGGTTAAAATCTCCAGCCAAGAGCACTCTATCCAGCAAGGCGATCATTCAGAATAAAAGGACAGATAAATAGTTTCCCAGGAAAAAAAAAAAGAATTCATGACCACTAAGCCAGCACTATAAGAAATGTTTAGGGGAACTCTGTGAGTGGAAAATAAAACCGTAAGTAAGAGTAAGAAAAATAGGAAGCACAAAAACAAAAAAATTAATTCTGTAAAACTCAGTCAAGAAAAGCACAAAATAAAAAGATGCATAATATGATACCAAATATCTGAAACATGGATGGGAGAGGAGTAAAGAATGGGTTCAAAATTAAGTGACCATCAACTTAATATAGACTGCTATATGCTGAAGGTGTTATGTATTAACCAAATGGTAACCACAAATCAAAAAACAGTAATAGATATGCAAAAAACAAAAAACACAAGGAATCCAAGTGTTTTGCTAAAGAAAACCAACTAAGCAGGAGAAAACAGAGCAAGAGAGAAAGGAACAGAGAGGATCTACAAAGACAACCATGACAACAAATAACAAAATGGCAATAAGTACACACCTATCAATAATTACTTTGAATGTAAATGGACTAAACACTCAAATCAAAAGACATGGGGTGATGGAATGGATAAAAAAACAAGACCTATCTATATGCTGCCTATAAGAGACCAAAAGACACATGCAGATTGAAAGTGAAGGGATAGAGATACATTCATCATGCAAATGGAAGTGAAAAGAAAGCTGGAGTAGCAATACTTAATATCAGACAAACTAGAGACTGTATAAAGAAGATATAACAAATGTAAATATTTATGCACCCAACATAGTAGTACCCAAATACATAAAGCATAACAAACATAAAGGAAATAACCTATAGTAATACAACAATGGTAGGAGACTTTAACATCCTACTTACATCAATGGATAGATCATCCAAACAGAAAATCAACAAGAAAACTGTGGCTTTGAATGACACATTGGACCAGATGGATCTAACAGATCTATTCAGGACATTCCATCCTAAAACAGCAGAATACACACTGTTTTCAAGTGCACATGGAACATTCTCCACAATAGATCATGTAATAGGCCACAAAACAAGTCTCAACAAATTCAAAAAGACTGAAGTGATGCATCTTTTCTGACCACAGTGCTATGAAACTAGAAGTCAACCACAAGAAAAAACCTGAAAAGCACACAAATACATGGAGGTTATAGGACAGGCTACTAAACAATGAATGGATCAACCAAGAAATCAAAGATGAAATAAATACACATAGACAAATGAAAATGAAAACACAACAGTCCAAATCTTTGCGATACAGCAAAGCTATTCTGTGAAGGACATTTATAGCAATACAGGTCTACTTCAAGAAGCAAGAAAAATCTCAAATAAACAACCTAACCTTAAATCTAAAGGAACCAGCAAAAAAACAACAACAAAACCCAAAACCAGCAGAAAGAAGGAAATAATAACGATCAGGGCAGATACAAACAAAATAGAACCTAAAAAGAAAAACAATAGATCAATGAAACCAGGAGCTTGTTCTCTGAAAAGATCAACAAAATTGATACACCTTTAGCCAGACTCATTAAAAGAGAGAGAGAGAGAGAGAGGAGACTCAAAATCAGAAATGAAAGGGGAGAAATAACCGACATCAGAGGTACAAAAGATTGTAAGAGAATATTATGAAAAACTATATGCCAACAAACTGAACAACTTAAAAGAAATAGATAAATTCCTGGAAACACAGAACCTCCCAAAACTGAAGTAGGAAGACACAGAAAATTTGAACAGATTGATTACCAGCAATGAAATGGAATCAGTAACCAAAAAACTGTCAGCAAACAAAAATCCAGGGCCATATGGCTTCGCAGGTGAATTTTACCAAACATTTAAAGGAGAGTTAATACCTATTCTTCTCAAACTATCAAAAAAGTAGAAGAGGAAGGAAAACTTCCTAATTCATTCTGGAAAGTCAACATTACCCTGATGCCAAAAGCAGAAAAGTCACTACAAAAAAAGAACTACAGGCCAATATCTCTGAGAAACATGGATGCAAAAATCCTCAACAAAATATTAGCAAACCAAGTCCAACAATACATTAAAAAGATCACTAACCATGATCAAGTGGGATTTATCCCTGGGATGCAAGGATGGTTCAATATTCACAAGTCAATCAATGTGATACATCACATCAACAAGAGAAAGGATAAGAACCATACGATCATTTCAATAGATGCAGAAAAAGCATTTGCTAAAGTACAACATCCATTCATTATAAAAACCCTCAACAAAGTAGGATTGGAAGGAACATACCTCAACATAATAAGGGCCTTTTATGCCCACAAGCTAACATCATACTCAATGGTGAAAAACTGAGAGCACTTCCCCTAAGGCCAGGAACAAGACAGGATGTCCACTCTCACCACTATTATTTAACATAGTACTGGAAGTCTTAGCCACAGCAATCAGACAAGAGGGAGGAATAAAAGGCATCCACATTGGTAAGGGAGAAGTGAAACTTTCACTATTTGAAGGTAACATGACAACATGTATAGCAAATCCTAAAGTTTCCACCAAAAAACTACTAGAACTGATAAATCAATTCAGTAAGGTTACAGGATACAAAATCAACATACAGAAATCTGTTGCAGTTTTGTATACTAATAATGGAGCAACAGAAAGAGAAATTAAGAAAGCAATCCTATTTACAATTGCACCAAAAATAATAAAATACCTAGGAATAAACTTAACCAAGGAGGTGAAAGACCTTACTCTGAAAACTACAAAACACTGATGGAAAGATACTGAAGATGACAAACAAGTGGAAGGATATTCCATGCTTATGGACTGGAAGAACAAATATTGTTAAAATATCCATACTACCTGAAACAATCCACAGATTTCATACAGTCCCTATCAAAATACCAATGACATTTTGCACAAAACTAGAACAAACAATCCTAAAATTTGTATAGAACCACAGAAGACTCTGAATAGCCAAGCAACCTTGAAAAGCAAAGCAAAACAAAACAAAAACAAAAACCTGGAAGTATCACAATTCCAGATTTCAGATTATACTACAAAGCTGTAGTAATAAAAACAATATGGTTTTGGCACAAAAATAGGCACATAGATCAATGGACTAGAATAGAAAGCCCAGAAATAAAGCCATGTTTATATGGTCAATTAATCCTTGACAAAGGAAAGAATATGCAATGGGAAAAGGACAATCTTTCCAACAAATAGTGTTGAGAGAACTGCATGGCTACATGCAGAAGAATGAAACCAGACCCCTTTCTTACACCATACATAAAGATAAACTCAAAATGGATTAAAGACCTAAATGTGAGACCTGAAACCATAAAAATCCTAGAAGAAAGCACAGTCAGTAATTTCTCTGACATCAGCTGTAGCAACTTTTTTCTAGATATGTCTCCTGAGGCAAGGGGATAAAAGCAAAAATAAACTATAGGGACTATATCAAAATAAAAATCTTCTGCACAGCAAAGAAAACAATCAACAAAACTAAAAGGCAACCTATTGAATGGGAGCAGATATTTGCAAATGACATATCTGATAAAGGGTTAGTATCCAAAATATATAAAGAACTAATATAATTCAATACTTAAACAAGTAATCCAATTTAAAAATGGGCAGAAGACAGAAACAGACAGTTCTTCAAAGACAGCCAGATGGTCAACAGACACATGAAAAGATGTTCAACATCACACTGATCATCAGGGGAACGCAAATCAAAACTACAATGGGATATCACTTCACACCTGTCAGAGTGGCTAAAACAACAACACAAGAAACCAGAAGTATTGAAAGGATGTGTAGAATTAGGAACCCTCTTGCTCTGTTGGTGGGATGGAGGTTACTCAAAAAGTTAGGATGGAACTACTCTACAATACAGTAATTGCACTATTGGGTATTTACCCCAAAATACAAAAACACTAATTCAAAGAGATTCATGCACCTCTGTGTTCATTGCAGCATTATTTACAATAGTTAAACTATGGAAGCAACCCCAGTGCCCATCAATAGACAAATGGATAAAGAAAGAAGATGTGGTATATATAACATGGAATATTATTCAGCCATAAAAAAGAATGAAATCCCGCCATTTGCAACAATATGTCTGGAGCTAGAGAGTAGTATGCTAAGAAAAATAAGTCAGGGCGCCCGGGTGGCTCAGTTGGTTAAGCGACTGCCTTCGGCTCAGGTCATGATCCTGGAGTCCCGGGATTGAGTCCCGCATCGGGCTCCTTGCTCCGCAGGGAGCCTGCTTCTCCCTCTGACCCTCCCCCCTCTCATGTGCTCTCTGTCTCTCTCATTCTCTCTGTCTCAGATAAATAAATAAAATCTTTAAAAAAAAAAAGAAAAAAAAAAGAAAAATAAGTCATTCAGAGAAAGACAAATACCATATGATTTCACTCATGAGGAACTTAAGAAACAAAGTAAACTAGCAAAGGAAAAAAAAGAGAGACAAACCAAGAAACAGACTCTTAACTATAGAGAACAAATTGGGTTACCATAGGGGAGGTGGGTGGGAGGATGGGTGAAATTGGTGATGGGAATTAAAGAGTATACTTATCATGATGAGCATGGAGTAATGTACAGAATTGTTGAAACACTGTAACATACACCTGAAACCAATATAATAATGTATGTAAACTATACTGGAATTGAAAAAATAATAAAAAAAAGAAAAAAATACCTAGGAGTAAATTTAACCAAGGAGGTGAAAGATCTGTACACTAAAAACTATAAGACATTGATGAAAGAAAGTGAAGACACAAATAAATGGAAAGATATTCTGTACTCATGTATTGGGAGAATTTAGATCATTAAAATATTCATACTGCCCAAAGCCATTTACAAATTTAAAGCAATCCTTATATCATAATTCCAGTGGCATTTTTCACAGCAATAGAACAAACAATCCTAAAATTTGTAAGGAATCACAAATGACCCCAAATTACCAAGGCAATCTTGAGAAAGAAGAACAAAGCCAGAGGCATCACACTTGGATTTCAAACCACAGTTGACCCTGAACAACATGGAGGTTAGGGACTCTGTGCCACCCATGTAGTAAAAAATCTGCATGTA
>NW_027751037.1:614-1000 GCF_054177405.1 Leptonychotes weddellii | reverse complement strand
GAAAACAGTATGGAGGTTCCTCAAAAAGTTGAAAATAGAGCTACCATATGACCCAGCAATTGCACTACTGGGTATTTACCCCAAAGATACAAATGTAGGGATCGGAAGGGGTACATGCACCCCGATGTTTATAGCAGCAATGTCCACAATAGCCAAACTATGGAAAGAGCCAAGATGTCAATTGACAGATGAATGGATAAAGAAGATGTGGTGTATATATACAATGGAATATTATGCAGCCATCAAAAAAAAACACCACGAAATCTTGCCATTTGCAATGACGTGGATGGAACTAGAGGTATTATGCTAAGTGAAATGTCAATCAGAGAAAGACATGTATCATATGATCTCACTCATATGAGGAATTCTTAATCTCAGGAAACAAA
>NW_027751037.1:0-514 GCF_054177405.1 Leptonychotes weddellii | reverse complement strand
AGACCTGTACCTCTGAAACAAATAATACATTATATGTTAAAAAAAGAAGAAGAAGAAGAAGAAGAAGAAGAAGATAGCAGGAGGGGAAGAATGAAGGGGGAGAAATCAGAGGGGGAGATGAACCATGAGAGACTATGGACTCTGAAAAACAAACTGAGGGTTCTAGAGGGGAGGGGGATGGGGGGATGGGTTAGCCTCGTGATGGGTATTAAAGAGGGCATGTTCTGCATGGAGCACGGGGTGTTATATGCAAACAATGAATAATGGAACACTACATCAAAAACTAATGATGTAATGTATGGTGATTAACATAACATAATAAAAAAAAAGTGTGGGCAAGGATGTGAAGAATTTGGAACTCTCATGCATTGCTGGTGAGATTGTACAATGGTGCAGTAATTTTGGAACACTGTTTGGCAGTTCCTGAAAATGTTAAACATAGAGTTACCATATGACCCAGTAGTTCTACCCTATATATATATCCAAGAGAAATGAAAACATATGTTCATAAAAA
>NW_027751036.1:0-303 GCF_054177405.1 Leptonychotes weddellii | reverse complement strand
TCCCTGCCGAGCAGAGAGCCCGATGCGGGACTCGATCCAGGGACTCCAGGATCATGACCTGAGCCGAAAGCAGTCGCTTAACCAACTGAGCCACCCAGGTGCCCAAGGTTGTTATTTTTTTTAATAGCCCCCCAGATCTATTTCTTCTCTGTTGTTTGGTGTGTCACTGATTCTTTCTTCTGGCCTTTCTGTTCTTATGACCATCCATCAAAGTTTTAATTTCAGATATCTTTTCACTAATATTTCTATTTTGTTCTTTATATATTTTATTCCTTTGCTGAGACTTTATATATATTTGATGAA
>NW_027751035.1:0-303 GCF_054177405.1 Leptonychotes weddellii | reverse complement strand
AGGAAAGAGACCCTTGGGACAAATGGGACGTGCTCATTTAGATCACTGGCTGGATACTTCTCTCCTGGGCTTGGACCAAAAAAAGAAAGTGTTACGTCCAGGGTGCCTGGGTGGCTCAGTTGGTTAAGCAACTGCCTTCGGCTCAGGTCATGATCCTGGAGTCCCGGGATCGAGTCCCGCATCGGGCTCCCTGCTCGGCGGGGAGTCTGCTTCTCCCTCTGACCCTCCTCCCTCTCATGCTCTCTGTCTCTCATTCTCTCTCTCTCAAATAAATAAATAAAATCTTTAAAAAAAAAAAAAAAA
>NW_027751034.1:0-303 GCF_054177405.1 Leptonychotes weddellii | reverse complement strand
AATGTCCCCTGCATGATGAATGCTTACTGCCCTTGGGCCACTTTCTAGTTCACCCCCTCACTTCTGCTTCCACTGTTGAGTTGAATGCTTCCCCATAGTGTATCTTTTTTTTTTTTTAAGATTTTACTTATTTATCTATTTAAGAGGGAGAGAGCGAGAGAGCACATGTGTGAGACTTGCAGGGAAGAGCAGAACCATAGGGAAAGGGAAGGGGAAAGAATCTCCAGCAGACTCTGTGCTGAGATGAGCCCAATTCAGGGCTCCATCTTATGACCCTGAGATCCCGACCTCAGCTGAAACCAA
>NW_027751033.1:0-303 GCF_054177405.1 Leptonychotes weddellii | reverse complement strand
GTCCCCTGCATGATGAATGCTTACTGCCCTTGGGCCACTTTCTAGTTCACCCCCTCACTTCTGCTTCCACTGTTGAGTTGAATGCTTTCCCATAGTGTATCTTTTTTTTTTTTTTTTAAGATTTTACTTATTTATCTATTTAAGAGGGAGAGAGCGAGAGAGCACATGTGTGAGACTTGCAGGGAAGAGCAGAACCATAAGGAAAGGGAAGGGGAAAGAATCTCCAGCAGACTCTGTGCTGAGATGAGCCCAATTCAGGGCTCCATCTTATGACCCTGAGATCCCGACCTCAGCTGAAACCAA
>NW_027751032.1:0-303 GCF_054177405.1 Leptonychotes weddellii | reverse complement strand
CGGGACTCCGGGATCATGACCTGAGCCGAAGGCAGTCGCTTAACCGACTGAGCCACCCAGGCGCCCTACACATGGTGAGTTAAGGGAAAGTGACATATTCTCAATTCTGTCTGTTGTTGCTGGGTAAATGTAGCAGACTGACCTATAAGAATCGTGTAGTACCTTTGATGGCTTGAAATTGCTTCCTTAGGAATGAGTCTGATGCTAGTTATAAAATACACTTTTTCTTTTAATGTACTGTGAAAAAATTTTAAGTGGATCCTGAAACATTAAGACTTGCATGGACTTTGGATAGATTTATTA
>NW_027751031.1:0-303 GCF_054177405.1 Leptonychotes weddellii | reverse complement strand
TTGAACCTTTCTAGAATTTTACTTTTCTCATTTATGAAAAGAAGAAAATAATAGTACCCAACTTACAGGGTTGTGGTGAATATCAAATGAGACAATGAATATAAAGTTCTTAATAGAGGGCCAGACATAAGAGAAATATTCAATCAGTGTTTATTATTATTTTAATGTTGTTGTAATGGCTGAAAATCCACACAAATACAGTAGCTTTGCACTGAGTAAAGGCAAGATGAATCAAATAAATCCCTGTAATACATGGGAGAAGATGACATATGGAGATATTTAAGATAACTGGAATGAAATATT
>NW_027751030.1:0-303 GCF_054177405.1 Leptonychotes weddellii | reverse complement strand
GATTTCACTTATTTACTTGAAACAGAGAGAATGAGAGAGAGAGAGCACATGAGAGGGGGGAGGGTCAGAGGGAGAAGCAGACTCCCTGCCGAGCAGGGAGCCCGATGCGGGACTCGATCCAGGGACTCCAGGACCATGACCTGAGCCGAAGGCAGTCGCCCAACCAACTGAGCCACCCAGGCACCCCGAAAAATTTTTTTAAATAATTAAAAACTTCTATATCTGAAATTTAGATGGAAGACATTTAAAAACATGATCTACTAATGACAAAGCAATATTGAAAAGTGTATGTAAAAAGTTTGA
>NW_027751029.1:0-303 GCF_054177405.1 Leptonychotes weddellii | reverse complement strand
TATATAGCTGTCCAATTTTCCCAGCACCATTTATTGAAGAGACTGTCTTATTTCCATTGGATATTTTCTCCTGCTTTGTCAAAGATTAGTTGACTATGGAACACGACAAGGATGCCCACTCTTGCCATTGCTGTTCAACATAGTACTGAAAGTCCTCACAACAGCAATCAGACAAGAAAAAGATATAAAACATATTCAAATTGGCAAATAAGAAGTCAAACTCTCTCACTTCACAGATGACATGATACTTTATGTGGAAAACCCAAAAGACTTCACCCCCAAACTACTAGAACTCATACAGCA
>NW_027751028.1:0-303 GCF_054177405.1 Leptonychotes weddellii | reverse complement strand
TTTCCCCCACAATTTCTATACAAGTCTTGATATTAAATGACAGCTAGATCATGCTGAATTCAATCAATGGCTAGCCAGCTTGAAAATCCAAAACTTCAAATCCCGTGAAATGAGAATGATATTCTTACAAAGAAATCTCATCTTTCATAGGTGCATGCAAATATATACATTGAACCTTTTGTAAAACATTAGGCAAAAAATGTGTATGTTTAACCTGCACAGTTTATTTAGAGACTACTGAGGATGTAAATTTTATTTTGTGATAGCTAGAAATTTACTACTCTAGTTTATAAAATAATTCAA
>NW_027751027.1:0-303 GCF_054177405.1 Leptonychotes weddellii | reverse complement strand
GGAGTGAGAAAAGCCAGTTCTAACTCAGGCTCTGCTTAGCATGAATGGATCTTCGCAAAAGAAAATGATACCTCCACGTGCCCAGAGAAAATGCCCTAGTGTGTCTCATGACGACAGGGATTCTCTTAATCATGTCATGGGAAGTGAGTGGTGTTAGTTTCTGCTTTACCCCTTTCTGCATTTCTGATTTTTTTTTTTTCCAAAAAGAAAGGAGAGAGCAAACCGAGGATGGGTGTGAAGTGCAGCGCCTCGGGTGGGCAGGGGTGGGGGTCACCCTGCGGGGCCGGGAGGAGGCCACCTGCT
>NW_027751026.1:0-4380 GCF_054177405.1 Leptonychotes weddellii | reverse complement strand
TATATGTTAAAAAAAAAAATAAGATAGCAAGAAGGGAAAAATGAAGGGGGAGAAATCGGAGGCGGAGACGAACCATGAGAGACTATGGACTCTGAGAAACAAACTGAGGGTTCTAGAGGGGAGGGGGGTGGGGGGATGGGTTAGCTCGGTGATGGGTGTTAAAGAGGGCATGTACTGAATGGAGCACTGGGTGTTATACACAAACAATGAATCGTGGAACACTACATCAAAAACTAATGATGTAATGTATGGTGATTAACATAACATAATAATAAAAAAAATAAAATAAAAAAAAATACCTAGGAATGGATTGACTATCCATAGGATTTGTATTTGTTTAATCTTATAAGTAACTGGAAGTTAGCTTTTCAAAGTGGTTTTTCATTCCCACAGCTATATGAGACTTCCAGGTGTTTTATGTGAGATTTCAGATTTTCTGACTTTAGCCATACCAATAGATATGCAATGATATCTCATTGTAGTACTGACTTCTTTCCCTCATGACAAATGAGTTATGCATCTTTTCATGTGCTAATGAACCATTCATATATCTTCTTTTGTGAAGTTTCTATTTAAATCTTTTGACCAATTATTTTATTGTGTTGATTATCTTATCAGACTATATGATATCTAATACTAGAGAAAAGTTCTTTGTAGGAGAAAAACATACTTCTATACTGTGGCTTCCCTTTATGTTCTTTTAAGTTGTCTATTCTTCAAGAGTTACATATAGAAAGATAAAGATAGATAAATTCATTTTCATATCCAAAGAAATAATTCATTGCCTACTTTAAGCTTGCAAAAACATATGGTTGAACTTTTTGGAAAATATAAAAAACACTTATTGAATTTCAGAGTATGAAAGGGTTTTTTTTGTAATTTAAACTGTTTCAACAGTGATATTGAGATATAATTTACATGCAATAAAGGGTATATAATTAAAGTCTAAGAAAAAAAATGGGCAGAAGACATGAACAGACATTTTTCCAAAGAAGGCATACAAATGGCCAACAGACACATGAAAAAATGCTCCACATCACTTGGCATCAGAGAAATACAAATCAGAAACACAATGAGATGCTGCTTTACACGAGTCAGAATGGGTAAAATTAACAAGTCAGGAAACAACAAATGTTGGTGAAGATGCAGAGAAAGAGGAACCCTCTTAGAGTGTTGGTGGGAATGCAAGCTGCTTCAGCCATTCTGGAAAACCATATGGAGGTTCCTCAAAAAGTTAAAAATAGAGTTACACTATGACCCAGCAATTGCACTATTAGGTAAATACCAAAAAGATACAAATGTAATGATCCAAAGAGGCACCTGCACCCCAATGTTTACAGCAGCAATGTACACAATAGCCAAACTATGGAAAGAGCCCAGATGTCCATCCACAGATGAATGGATAAAGAAGAGTGATATATAATATTAGCCATCAAAAATAATGAAATCTTGCCATTTTCAACAATATGGATGGAACTAGAGGGTATAATGCTAAGTGAAAAAAGACAACCAGAGAAAGACAGTTAACATGATTTCACTTATATGTGGAATTTAAGAAATAAGACAGAGGAGCATAGAGGAAGGGAGGGAAAAATAAAACATGCCATAATCATAAATAGAGGCAAACTATAAGAGACTCAATCATAGGAAACATACTGAGGGTTGCTGGATGGGAGAAGGGTGGGTGGACAGGGTAACAGGATGATGGGCATTATGGAGGTCTCTTGATGATGAACACTGGGTGTTTTATGATTAAGGTGGTTCCTGATGATGAACACTGGGTGTTATATACAAATGGTGAATCACTGAACTCTACCTCTCAAACTAAGAATACACTATATGTTAATTAATTGAATTTAAATAAAATAAAATAAATAAAATTTGCCAGTTGGGATCAAGGGGAAAAAAAAACACAAAAAACAAACAAACAAACAAAACAAAACTAAGACACTGACAAGAGACAAAGAAGGGGGAGATAGCCCTGAATAGATGGCAGAGGAGTAGGGAATCCTATTCCAACTGGTTCTCAGAATTGAGCTGGATATCTACCAGACCACTCTGAACACCCAGGAAATCAACATGAGATGTAGGAAGATAGATCTGGATCTCTAAAAACAGAATATCCCAGGAGGTTGGTTTTGAGGTAGGAAGCGGGGAGCCGTGATTCCGTGGGCAGCTATCAGAGGATAAACAGAAGGGGGAGGGAGCCATGACGATCCTACACCACTGGTGAGCGATAACCTCCCATGCTGGGGACAGGGCAGAGAGACTCGCAGACTAGTAGCGATGGGGAAAGGACTTTAGGGCAGGCCCTCCAGACTAAAACCCAGAGTGGTGGGCCCATGTCTGCGAACCAAAGCTGGCGGTTTTAGAAGTACAAATGGAAGAGACATGCCCCAACCTGGAGGTGAAGACTGGGAGCACTGCTGAAGGGTACACAACCCAGGACACTGCAGTTTATAGCAGCACAGACAGAAACGGAGATAGTGTGGTCTGGAGAGCTCACTGAAGAACAGACTGCAATCTCTCTGCTCTGAGGCAGAGGGTTGGAAATGATCTCTTCTACTCTGACTCTCAGAAGAGATGTGGAAAGCCACCAGGGAAAGCTGCCAGAGGACAAAAGCCCCCCAAAACCAGTTTTCACTGAGCCCATCCCCCGCCACAGGGGCAGGGCAACTCTGCCCAAACAGGGTTGCTTGACTAGCAATATGGCACACCCCTCCCCCAGAAGACAGGCTGGGAGAACAAGAGGCCAGCAACCCTAAGGTCCCTAGAAAACAGGTGCATCTTGCTTGGGTTCTGGTCAATAATTTGGACCCTGTACATTCCCTCAACCACCCCTCAACAGAATGACTAGGAGGAGGAACCCCCAAAATAAGAAAGACTCAGAGACTGTGACTTCTGCCACAGATTTACAAATGGATACAGATATAACCAAGATGTTGGAAATGGAATTCAGGGTAGCAATTGTGAAGACAATAGCTAGAATGGAGAAATCAATTAATGGCAACATAGAGTCTTTAAGGACAGAAATGAAAGCTGAACTGGCAGAATTTAAGAATCCTATCAGTGAAATCCAATCTAATCTAGATAATCTAACAGCTAGGATAAGTGAGGCAGAAGAATGAATAAGCGACCTGGAAGACAATTTAATAGATAAAAAGGGAAAAGAGGAGGTCAGGGAAAAACAACTCAGAATCCATGAAAATAGAATCAGAGACATAAGTGACACCATGAAGAGTTCAAATGTCAGAATTATTGGGATCACTGAGGGGGTGGAGAGAGAGAGAGGACTAGAAGATATATTTGAGCAAATCATAGCTGAGAACTTCCCTAATCTGGGGAATGAAACAAACATTCATGTCCTAGAGGAAGAGAGGACCACTCCCAAGATCAAAGAAAACAGGCCAATGCCCTGGCATGTAATAGTAAAACTCACAAATCTTAGAACCAAGGAAACCATCTTAAGGGCAGTTAGGGGGAAGAGATTCCTTATGTACAGAGGGAGGAACATCAGAATAAAGTCAGACCTATCCACAGAGACCTGGCAAGCCAGAAAGGCCTGGCAAGACATATTCAGGGTACTAAATGAGAAGAACATGCAGCCAAGAATATTTTATCTGGCAAGGCTGTCATTTAGAATGGATGGAGAGATGCAGAGCTTCCAAGACCGGCAAAAACTGAAAGAATATGTGACTACTAAGCCGGCCCTGTCAGAAATATTAAGGGGGGTTCTATAAAAGGAGAAAGACCCCAGGAGTGATATAGAACAGACATTTACAGGGACAATTTATAAAAACAAGGTCTTCACAGGCAACATGATGACAATAAATTCGTATCTTTCAATAATCACTCTTAACATGAATGGCCTAAATGCTCTCATA
Organism: Leptonychotes weddellii; assembly: GCF_054177405.1. NCBI lineage: Eukaryota > Metazoa > Chordata > Mammalia > Carnivora > Phocidae > Leptonychotes > Leptonychotes weddellii. Next base: position 496 of record NW_027751026.1, on the reverse strand, counting down.
AAAAGGCACAGGGTTGCAGATTGGATAAAAAGACAGGACCCAGGGGCAAGATGGCGGAGGAGTAGGAGACCTGGATTTCGTCTCCTCTCAGGAATTCAGCTGGATAGGGATCAAACCATTCTGAACACCTACAAATTCAACAGGAGATCGAAGAAAAGAAGAGCAACAACTCTCTCATCAGAAAACCGACCACTTTCTGGAAGGTAGGACGTGCGGAGAAGTGAATCCGAGGCGATATTCGGGAGGATAGACGGCGGGGGAGGGGCCTCCGTCGGCCGCTTCTGGCAAGTGATAGAACCACGGAGCACAAAATCGGAACTTTTAAAAGTCTGCTCCGCTGAGGGACGTCACTCTGGTGGCTAAGCTGGGGGTGGAACCCTCTGGGACAGTGTGGTCTCAGGACCCTCGGGGTCACAGAAAGACCGGGGGTGCCTGAGTGTGGCAGAGCTCCCAGGTATCAGAGCAGGGAAGCCGGCTGCAGAGGCGGAGCCCAGGC
>NW_027751025.1:0-303 GCF_054177405.1 Leptonychotes weddellii | reverse complement strand
AAAAAAAAATCCAGCTGTTGCTTTCCACCCTTCTTGAATTAGAAGTTGCCCAGATGTTTACACAGAGATGCACAGTAGACGCGCTGTGCCTGAGCTTACCTTTCTTGGGGTGTGTGAAATCCCCAGACTGTGGTACAGTTAATGCAGGGACTCCAGCACCGCGCCCCACCCCCGCCTCGTGTATCTTCTGGGCTTTCCTGTCCCAAAGAGTCATCAAGGTGCTCCGTGTCAGGCTTGAAGGGGGCCATTCTTTCTTCTGCTTGGGCAAATCACTTGACTTTTTAAAAAATATTTAGATTTAAA
>NW_027751024.1:0-303 GCF_054177405.1 Leptonychotes weddellii | reverse complement strand
AAGAGAGGACCATGCCATCATCATGAAATTTCATATCTAGTAGTAGAGATATGGACTATTCAACTAAATAACAAGTATCACAAGATAGAATGTAATTGATGATGTCATAAGAGGGACAAAAGTAGGAGTTCAGAGGAGAGAATTGTCACTTTCAGCAGGTATAAGTACCTTTGCAAAAGAAGAGGTGTTTGGGTTGGGTCTTAAAGGAGAGGATACCTGCTACTGCTGCTGGTGGTGGTAGTACTGATGGTGGTGGCTGTGATGGTGATGGTGGTGATGTAGGTGGTGGTGGTGGTAGTGACG
>NW_027751023.1:0-303 GCF_054177405.1 Leptonychotes weddellii | reverse complement strand
TCCCTCCCTGGGCTGTGCCCTTGCTGGGTGCCTTTGAGGTTCCTCCCACGACAGGCGAGTCTACTTCCCCATCTTGTGGGTGGCGGGCTCAGCCACATGACTTGCTTTGGCCAGGCTGACGAAGTATTGCTTCTTCTCACTTTTTGCACTCTACCATTGCCAGCTATCTCTCATCAAAATGAAGGTAAGAGACATGTGAGGCCAAGTTGGAGCCATAGCCAGCTGAAACCAGCCGTCAACAATGTACTTCAGGGGCGCCCGGGTGGCTCAGTCGTTAAGCGTCTGCCTTCGGCTCAGGTCATG
>NW_027751022.1:0-303 GCF_054177405.1 Leptonychotes weddellii | reverse complement strand
CACAGATATACTTTATAGACAAAAATGTTCACATATATTTTTCATAAATGAGGTCATTCAAAGTAAGTTATATTCTGGATTTTTTCCCTCCTTTTCAATTTTCCACGACAATGCATATAGACCTTTCACTCACTTTGGTGGCTATGGAGTATTCTGTACTATGGATGCATCACAATTTATTTAAACATTCCTGTCTTGGTAAATACTGAGCTGTGTCCATTGTATTTGTTATAGCAAAAAGGGCTCCTGTAAACTTTCTTCCATGCATATCTGTAGACGTGAACAACTATTCATGTAGATGGA
>NW_027751021.1:0-303 GCF_054177405.1 Leptonychotes weddellii | reverse complement strand
AATTTCTCCACATCCTCACCAACACTTTTTATTTTCCTTTTTCATTTTTTTGGTTATAACCATTTTCGCAGTTGAGAAGTGATATTTCATTGTGGTTGTGATTTGTATTAACTTAATGACTGATGATGTTGACTATCTTTTTTTTTTTAAAGATTTTATTTATTTGGCAGAGACACAGCAAGAGAGGGAATACAGGGCGCCTGGGTGGCTCAGATGGTTAAGCATCTGCCTTCGGCTCAGGTCATGATCTCAGGGTCCTGGGATCGAGTCCCGCATCGGGCTCCCTGCTCCTTGGGAGCCTGC
>NW_027751020.1:0-303 GCF_054177405.1 Leptonychotes weddellii | reverse complement strand
GAGGGTGACAGCTGGAAAATAACAGTTAATAGCCCCTGCCCAGGCTGTGATCAGAGAGATGGCATGCCGAGCAACATCATAACGGCTTGTGGAAATATTGCTCTGAGCCCACAGAGGCCGTTGTAAGACGCCCAGTCTGGTGCACTTCCTTGTCACGTTTACAAAGCTCACTCTTTTGGAAACTGACTCCGTGCTCGTCCGCGCTCAGTGGTGCCATGCACATACAACTAGTTGGACCTGGTATCTTCTTAGCCGGAGCTCTTGCTAGGAAACCCTTGGCAGAAATGATTGGCAAAGACTTGG
>NW_027751019.1:0-303 GCF_054177405.1 Leptonychotes weddellii | reverse complement strand
CCTCCACCACAACAGTGCGCACGCACCCACGCGGGCCCACGGAGCCGCCTGGCCTGCCGCTCAGGGGCTGACCCCAGACACCCCTGGGGCTGCAGCGTCTTTGAGCAGCATCGTGTGCAAGGAATCGGCACATACTCTTCTCCCAGCCCGAGTACATCCAGGAGACAGGGCACACACGTCGTCTCTTTCGACCACACGAGACGCTTCTCCCTCGGGCGGAGGCCAGGGCAAACCTACAACCCACGGTTCCGGAGGGCTGGGGCTCTTCCCCTCCTTTCTATGGGCCTTGGCGGGAATGCAGGA
>NW_027751018.1:0-303 GCF_054177405.1 Leptonychotes weddellii | reverse complement strand
CCAGGCCTGGTCCTCGCACTCCCACCACGTTTGCTCTGCAAGCCTCGCGCTCTTCCAAAACTGAGGCCGGGCGCACCCCGCGCTGCGGTCCTCTCCTCCCGCCTCCCTGGCCGTCCTTCGCAGCCTCAGCCGCCGGGACGTCGTGCTGGTCTTGAGTGTCCTGGACGTCAGGGTGCCCGGCGCCGTCTCCCTGCGCTCCGCCAGAGCGGGTGCACCTGCTCCCTGGGCGATCCCGGCCCGGACTCGGGGCCTCGGTACCCGTGCGCACCGCCGGCTCCCAGACCCCGGCCCCGCTGCGCCCTC
>NW_027751017.1:0-303 GCF_054177405.1 Leptonychotes weddellii | reverse complement strand
ATGTTGATGTGACTATTAAAAAGGAGGACAGTTAATGGACCACAGTGCTGGGCACACAACCTCATTCTTCTTTCGGGTTCCTTCTAACATGCAATACTCCTGAGAGAAGTAACCTATCTAGTAATTGATACTGATGACGGAGAATGATATGGAAAAAAAAATGACTTAAGGAAAGGGAACTCTTGATGAAGAAGAAAGAGTGCAGGAAGAGAAAGGATTGGATGGATCACAAATTTCATTGACATTACAAATTGGCACAGGGCAAGCTTTGCTCACAACCATCCTGTTTTCAGTGTGCTATAC
>NW_027751016.1:0-303 GCF_054177405.1 Leptonychotes weddellii | reverse complement strand
AGTAAGGAATTTGGACTTTATGGTAAGGGGGCGTGGGAAGCCATCAAGGGGCTTTATATAGGAGAAGGACAAGACCCACTTCACATTCTAAAAAGATCATGCTACGTCCTGAGTAGGGAATAAAAAACATCCTATATTCATTTGGCTAGCTGGTTCCAGAAGAATAACAAATGTAAGTCGACAGGCTGGCATGGTGGGGGGAACCTTGGGTAGATCCTCTGAAGGGCTTTCTAGGATTCGAGGACCTGCCAAGGCTGCAGGCTCTGGTTCTGACTGTTCTGATTTCAGGTCTCATCTCAGTTT
>NW_027751015.1:0-4380 GCF_054177405.1 Leptonychotes weddellii | reverse complement strand
CCCCTTGGCCCCAGACAGCCACTAACCTTATTCTGTCTCTATAGATTTGCCTATTCCAGACATTTCATATAAATAGAATCATACAGGGGCGCCTGGGTGGCTCAGTTGGTTGATCGGCTGCCTTCGGCTCAGGTCATGATCCCAGGGTCCTGGGATGGAGCCCCGCATCGGGCTCCCTGCTCAGCAGGGGGCCTGCTTCTCCCTCTACCTGCTGTTCCCCCTGCTTGTGCTCTCTCTCTCTATCTCTGTGTTAAATAAATAAATAAAATATTTTAAAAAAATAAATAGAATCATACAATATGGTCTTTTGTGACTGACTTCTTTCACTTAGCATAATATTTTCAAGGCTCATCCATGCTGTAGTATACATCAGTACTTGATGCCATTATAAGATATTCTATTGTATGGATATACCACATGTTGTTTATCCATTCATTAGTTCATGAAGATTTAGGTTGTTTCTACCTTCTGGCTATTGTGAATAGTGCAGCTATGAATATACATGTACAAGTATTTGTATGAATACTTGTTTTCAATTCTTCTGAGTATGTACTTAGATGTGGAATTGCTGGGTCATATGGTAATTCTGTATTTCATCTTTTGAGGAATGGCTAGACTCTTTTCCAAAGCAGTTATACCACTTTACATTTCTACCTAGAAATGTAAACACTTTTTTATCATAATCATTTTTTTTCTTCTTCAACTGCTAACTTGTCTAATTCACTCATATCCTCATTTATGGATAGTTTTGCAAAGAACCTGAGCAGTGTTCCAATATAATGTCACCAACTTCATGAAATTCTGAACTTTTATCAGGATTTACCACTTCACTTTGCAGTGATAGATGCTGCATCCAATTTACATATTTCTGGAAGCAACTCCATAAAATGTGTATTACTAACTGAAATTTAGATTCAGGCAGTTAAATAATTAGCTAGTGGGTAGTTGAATCACTAGGTAAACTATTGTGATGAATGGAATTGACTTTATAAGAATAGTAATAGGTTCAAAGGTAGCATTACCAAGAGGTACTACTAATCTCTGAGTTTCCACTTAGACTGCCTCATTTATTTTTCCCAGCAATTCTAAGGAAGTACTGTAGAAGTTAGGGTGTTTGTGCTGCAATTAACAAAAAATGTAACCAAACGTGGCTTAAGCCATTGTGGCTGTGTGTGTGTGTGTGTGTGTAACATAATTCAAAGTCCTAGGGAAGGCAGTTACAGAGTTGGTTTAGCAGTTCAACATTGCTAGGGTTCTGAGTCTATTTCAGTGTGAGTCTATCCACTTCTCCCTCATGGTTGCAAGATACTGTAAAGTATCTTTAACAAATAACTGCTCTAACCAATGCTGGCCCCCTAATTCTTTCCTTTACCCTAAATCATCAAAATTCCATTGAGATGCAAGATGGCCACAGCAATGCCAACCATCATGCCCTCGTCCTGCTATTCCCAAAGCAGGAAAAGAGGGAAGATGTTCCTTTCTTCTTGTGTGTTTCATTTTACTGAAGAGGAAACCTTTTCTTCAGAAGACCTTTTCAGACTTCCTCTTACATTTCAGGAGACCGAGAAGAGTCACAAGTCTATCCCTAATTATGAGAGAAGCTGGGGAAACCAGCATCTGGCAATTTTGGCCTCTTTATTTTGTGGAGGGCTTTACTGCCTTAAAAAAAAAGCATGGAAGAATGGCTGCCGACTCAGCAGTTCGCCATGCCTGGTGTAGTTGGGAAGTAATACCCTCCCAGTTTAACGACGAGAACCTTGAAGCTCAGAGATGCTAAGTAATACCACGCAGCTAGTTAGGGGCAAAGCTGAGATTTGAGTCAAGTAACATGAATTCTAAAGTCTATGCTATAGTACACGGTCTCAGAGGCAGTATGTCCTATTTGAAAAATGTACCCATAGGTAGATAAACTCTTGCTTATCATGTTGCTACAAGTAAAAAAGAAATGGAGTATTAAAAAAACCCTTAACTTTCTAGACTACAAGATTATTTTTGTTTTTGTGTCATGAAACAGGTTTTGGAGGTATTTGTTTCTTGATAAATTATATATATATGTATATATTAATAATAAAATATATTATGGCTTCATAAAAATTAAAATCTCTCTTCCTCTCACCTTATTTTTTTTTAAGAAGATTATTTTGGGAAGATGTAAACTGAGATTTCAGAGTTGGAAACATGCCCTTTAGTTAGGCATCCTGGAGTTTTGCTTGAAGGCAGGTAAACATAGTGATTTTAGTATTCCTTTAGTCAGACTAATGTATTTTCCTTCTGAATAGCCATGTGCTTACCTGGCAGAGGAGCAAAACCCCATGGTAAATGTGTTTCAATTCCTTCCTTCGAATTCATGGTTTTGTTGTGAGAATAAAAGAGAGAACACCAAGTTTTACATGCCTGACCCTCTTGGTAGTCTGATGGCCACCTATTGATCTCCATTTTATCCTTATGAAAACTAAGGCATAGAGAAATTAAGTAACTTGTCTAAGGCCACCCATTAGTAAACAGTAGAACTGAGACTTGAATCTAGGGCTATCTGATTCCAAAACCCATGTTCTTAATCTACATAATACTATGTGAGCTCCATGCTACCATTCCAAGATGAGAAAAGTTAGTACTTGAATTGTTATTAATGAATATACATCCTTGTATATATTTTTTGGATCTTGGGTCAACTTTGTCCAAACCCAACAATATTAATAAGGACCCTATTATACTTGGAGAACTAAAGTTGTACTTCAAAATAAATTTCCTACTTCAAACTCTTAAGTGTTTTTGGTGTTGTAGAAAGAGGTACTGTGGATAACTTCAGTGGTAAATAATCCCAAAGAAAATACTGTTTTATTTGGGAATGAAGCTGTAGCCTCATAGTGAGACTAAAGGAGAGGAGCACTTACATCAGATATGTTCAGATGACTTCCCTCTGTACCTATCTCCAAAGTCCTAATCAGAGCAGCCCAACTCTGGTGTGGGCTGTGGAAATTACTAGGAAGACTGATGTATCAAATGGCCAAGAACCCATAATCCAGAGCAGACTATCTCTGGCACCAGAGATTTCAATGAATTTATAGATGTTTCTGGCCTTATTTGCAGAGGAAGTGGCCTTTCTACTTCATGGGGACAATCTATTTGTTGGGAGGGAGTCATCTGTCCCAGGACCCCTTCAACTCCACCCATGCTCTCTGTAGTAGTGCCATGTTGCCTTTGCCCGAGAGCCTAGTACAATGATGCTGATGAGGCCAAGTGTTTGTGTCTGTTTCTATTTCCTCTTCACTTTTCTACCTTGATGACATGTTCTTCTCCCCTTATGAGCCTTATGTTTGTAGAGGATGGTGCAGTTAAGTTAGGCAGGCCCACATCTGGAGCCTATGTCCAATACTTTCTAGTTATATGATATTGGACAATTTACTGACTTCTCTAAAACTTCATTCCCTCACCAGTAAAGAAGGAATAATATAGGGATAATATAGGGTTCACTGAGGATCAAGTGAGATCATGTCTGTAAAGTATCTTTAACAAATAACTGCTCTCACCAATGCTGGCCCCCTATTCCTTTCCTTTACCCTAAATCATCAAAATTCCCTGTTTAGAAAGTTGCTGGTAAACTCAGTCACAGTTATACTGAGCTGCAATGGATGAAAAAGGTATAAAGGGTGGCTATTGCTTTGGCCACCTTTGACTGACATCAGAGAAAGAATTTCTAATGGTGAAATTGCAACTATAGTCAAGTCAATGAAGGGAGATGTTTGGAAGATCAGGGGACTCTTTTGGAATCCAGAAGTCATAACATTGGGCTCAGTCTTTCCTATTGAAAAATACTGAGAGAGAATGAAAAAGAAATTACTATTTCCTGAAAATTCTAGAAGGAGTAGATTTCCTCAATGTAACCTTCAAGGACTAGATGCACAAAGTACTCTTTGTTTCTTGTCTTTTTTTTTTTTTTTTTTAAGATTTCATTTATTTTAGAGAGAACATGAGTATGGGGCGGGGGTGGAGGGGCAGAGGGAAAGAATCCTAAGCAGACTCCCTGCTGAGCACAGAGCCCAACGCGGGGCTCGATCCCAGGACCCTGAGATCGTGGCCTGAGCCGAAATCAAGAGTCAGACACTTAACTAACTGAGCCATCTAGATGCCCCCGTTTCTTAAAAGTCTTTCTTATGTGACTTCTGTTGCAACTCAGATTTTATAAGATTAGGGATTGGCAACTTTGTGCCTATTTATCATAATAGGGCTCAATGAATATTAACAAATTCCCAGTGACCTGAGTGTACAAGCTTTCATGGTTACTCTTCAGGAAAACAGTTTGTATCTAAATAGTTTCTGATGTGCAGGCAAACTAGATGTTGTAAAACTCCATAAAGCTGCTAAATGCAGGCTGTTCAT
>NW_027751014.1:0-303 GCF_054177405.1 Leptonychotes weddellii | reverse complement strand
AGAGACACAAGCAGGGGGAGGGGAGAGGGAGAAGCAGGCTTCCCGCGGAGCAGGGAGCCCGATGTGGGACTCGATCCCAGGACCCCGAGATCATGAACTGAGCTGAAGGCAGATGCTCAATGACTGAGCCACCCAGGCGCCCTAGGGTTTTTCTTAATAAGCAATAATCTAGAGTTTATTTTTTAATATTAATTATTGACGTATAGTTGACATACCATGTTATATTAGTTTCGAGTGTACAATATAACAGCTTGAAAATTCTATACATAACTCAGTGCTCACCACAGTGAGTATAATCATCGT
>NW_027751013.1:0-303 GCF_054177405.1 Leptonychotes weddellii | reverse complement strand
AATGCTAACCATCATCTGAGTTTCCAGCAAGTGGCGATCTTTCTGCTGGCGGAGGGTCTTGCATCCATGTTCCTGGCTGCTGACTGATCAGGGTGCTGGCTGCTGAAGGTGGGGTGGCTGTGGCAAGTTCTTAAAATAAGACAGTAATGAAGTTTGCTTCATCCGTTGACTCTGACTTTCATGAATGATTTCCCTGTAGCTTGTGATGCTGTTTGATAGCATTTTACCCACAGTAGAACTTCTTTCAGAATTGGGGTCCATCCTCTCAGACCCTGCCGCTGCTTGATCAACTAAGTTTATGTA
>NW_027751012.1:0-303 GCF_054177405.1 Leptonychotes weddellii | reverse complement strand
GAATCCCTTTAAAAGGGAAGGACTTGGGCAGCAAACGGTCAGACTCTCCAGACATGACATCTGACCACTTACAAAAGGCAACTGCCCCTGAAGGCTCTGCCTGATCCATCTCCGAACAGAACTGAGATCCTTCACTGCTTGAACATCAGAAGCAGTAAGTGCTGAGAGCTGACCCTGACCGGACCCAGGCCTTATCTCAACCACACGCCCACAGACTGACTCCGCGTTGGGTTCGTTAACGTCCTGCACCCTTCTGTTATCCTGCTCCTTGTGTGGTTTGTCTTCTGTCCTGCTTTGTGTGCC
>NW_027751011.1:0-303 GCF_054177405.1 Leptonychotes weddellii | reverse complement strand
TCACATCTCACCTGTGGCTGTTCTTATTCTAAGACAACAGAGCTGAGGAGCCGCAACAGAGACCATAAGGCCCACAAAGCCTAAATATTTCCTAAATGGTCTTTTATAAAGTTTGCCAACCCTGATCTAGAGACATTTTTAAAGCCTTATTTTGTTTTGGTCTATCACTTTTTTTTAAGCCACAACATTTTTTTTTTTTATTCTTATGTTAATCCCCATACATTACATCATTAGTTCTAGATGAAGTGTTCCATGATTCATTGTCCGTGCATAACACCCAGTGCTCCATGCAGAACGTGCCCT
>NW_027751010.1:0-303 GCF_054177405.1 Leptonychotes weddellii | reverse complement strand
TATCTTCACTATCAGTTGTTTGGGAATAACTGCACACACATACACATAGATTTCAAAAATCATACTTTTCATATGGCAATATCACAAGGCAACATTTCTATTACGTTTCCACAAAACTAGAAAACTGAAAAATGTCATCTGTGCAGAGACAGCTAAATCAATAAGTATAGTGTGTCTCTGAAGCAGAACCACTAGGTGAGTTGTAATACGCACACGCGCGCACACATGCACGCATACACACAGGGATTCACTACAGGAATTTGGATGTGCGTGGTGGTAGGAATGGGTTGAATGTTCTCTGTA
>NW_027751009.1:0-303 GCF_054177405.1 Leptonychotes weddellii | reverse complement strand
GCTCCTGGCTGCACAGAACTACCTGGGGAGCCTTTGAAAAAGCCCCGGGTCTGGAAATTCCAACTTAAGTGATTTGGGAGTAAGGTATCTGTGCTGTTTTGAGTTCCCAGTGATTCTCTGTGCATCCAGTGTCGGGAGCCAATGCACCAGCTGAACGCAACGGCCCCGGCACCGTGATTATGATTCAGTTGCTCCTCCCATGTCACCTATAAAAGCAATTTGCTTCCTAGGACTGACAATAGGTGCTGGCTGCAGTCTGGCCAAGTAAAAGACATTTTGGCTGAGCGAGTTTCCGAGCTTCCA
>NW_027751008.1:0-303 GCF_054177405.1 Leptonychotes weddellii | reverse complement strand
GCTGCTGACAGCAAGCCCCAGGGTCCCGGGGCCCAGTGCCCATGGTCTCCCAGACTAAACCCACCAAGCGAGGAGGAGCCCATCCGTGCCCCGGTGTCCTGTCGATCGATGCTCATCAGACCCCTGAGCAACACGGGGCGCCCCACCCACAGTCGCGCCCGCCACGTCCGGTACTCACCGTGCTTCTCCTCGGCCTCCATGTCTACTACAGGGACCTGGGCAGGAAGCAAGGAGGAAAAAGCTGATTCTCGATATGCTGCTTCCATGGATCTCCTCAAAGCAATGACAAAATTAAAGAAGGCA
>NW_027751007.1:0-303 GCF_054177405.1 Leptonychotes weddellii | reverse complement strand
GCAAAACTTTAAATTATTCTAAATTGACACAGGTTATCAGGGGCCCCAGGAACCTCCTTCCACTTTTTTGGAAAGGCTGAGAGCGGCTTTAATCCAGCATACCTCCCTCTCCCCAGAGACACCAGAGGGAGAATTGATCCTAAAGCACAAATCTGTCACCCAAGTGGCCCCTGACATAAGGAGAAAACTACAAAAAAAAATGCCTATTGGCCTTGATAATTCCCTGGACACCTTACTGAAGACTGCTAATACAGTCTAATGGAGACCGACAGGAGGCACGGGAAAGGGAGAGAAGAGACCAGA
>NW_027751006.1:0-303 GCF_054177405.1 Leptonychotes weddellii | reverse complement strand
TTGGGTTGCTTCTAGTTTTTTGCTCCTCCAAATAGGGCTGCAGTGTGTATGTCTTCTCCTACTTTTGCCAGTGTGTCTTTAGGATAGATTCTGAAATCAAAGCGTAAGTGATATGTCATTTTGTAGATATCGTCAATGTCCTTCATAAGGTTGTCACATTTCGCATCACCACCTATAATGTTCGAGAGAGCTGCTTTCCTCCAAACTTGGTCAAAACCACACATTTTCAAATCTTTGGACTTTAGCCAATCTGTAGGGAGAGGTGGGTTACCCGTGTGGATTTAATTTACATTTTTTCTTATT
>NW_027751005.1:0-303 GCF_054177405.1 Leptonychotes weddellii | reverse complement strand
AAGTCCTCAGCTCTCCATCAGCTACCCTCTTCTCTGGACTCCTCCTAAGCAAGGGCACCCCCAGCCCTGTCTCTCTCCCTGTGCCTCACCAGTACTTTGGACTTGGCTAGCAACAAGTGTCTTCAAAATCTTTGATGCACACGTGGCTCTGTAAACAAAGACAGGGCATCCCATTACTCTGGAAACAACCTGTTTCTTTTTTTTTTTTTTTTTTAAAGATTTTATTTATTTATTTGCGAGAGAGAGAATGAGAGACAGAGAGCATGAGAGGGAGGAGGGTCAGAGGGAGAAGCAGACTCCCTG
>NW_027751004.1:0-4381 GCF_054177405.1 Leptonychotes weddellii | reverse complement strand
CAACTAAAAAACAGAACCGGGGCGCCTGGGTGGCTCAGTCGTTAAGCGTCTGCCTTCGGCTCAGGTCATGATCCCAGGGTCCTGGGATCGAGCCCCGCATCGGGCTCCCTGCTCAGCGGGAAGCCTGCTTCTCCCTCTTCCACTCCCCCTGCTTGTGTTCCCTCTCTCGCTGTGTCTCTCTCCGTCAAATAAATAAATAAAATCTTAAAAAAAAATAAAAATAAATAAATAAATAAATAACAGAACCAAGTGAATCTAAGAAAACCACATCAGAAATCCCTACTCTTAAATGACTTTTCCCCTAACACCTTAATGGAGAAGGCTGAAAAGCTACACTTCCAAGCTTGATAGACGTTGATGGCAAGCAGAGGAATTGCAGAACGTTATGAGAGTCAAACAGCATGGAATTAGGCCTTGGCAGAGGCATTTGGCCTGCAGAATGGGGGGTCACAACCACAGCAGTCTGAGTACTCTGGGTACAGGGGCAGCCTGATGCTCATCTGTGACGTCTATTGGAAACGTGGTGTTGGGGCTGGAGATCTTTTCAGGGGATTTGCTTTTCAGAAGCTTTCGGATCCTTACAGATTTCCTGGAGGATAAGAAGCGTGCTGCCCAGATTAGTCATTCCAGGTGATGGAGGACAAAGACCCAAGGGAAACAGGTCATCAAAGCATGAGGGTCATTAATGGGCCCACAGCCTCTCCTGAGAAGGAGGTTGGAAGGGTCACTGTGATGGGTCAACGTGACTAGGCTAGGTTCTCAGGGATTCAATCAACAGTGATCTAGGTGTTGCTATCAAGGTATTCTGTAGATGTGATTAAAGTCCACAATCAGTGGACTTGAAGGAAGGGAGATTATCCTAGATAATCTTGGCAAGCCTGACTCAATCAGTAGCAAGGCCTTACAGAATAGAGCGGAGGCTTCCCCGAGGAAAAAGAGAACATCCTGCCTGTGGACGGCAGCTTCATCCTGCGCCCGAGTTCCAGCCTGTCTTTCTTGCCAGCGTGCCCTCTTTTCAGATTTCAGATCTGCATAACCTGCCCCCACAACTGTGTAAGCCTATTCCCTGTGGAAAATCTCTTCCTGTATATCTGTAAATCTATCCCTGTAAATCTCTTCCTGGTTCTGTTTCTCTGGGTGAGCCTTGATACAGAGGTCAGGCTTCTTACACTGACACGAGGTCACACAGGGTCCCCCATGAAGCCCTGTCTCAAAGCTGCTGGCCCAGCCGGCCACCTGGCCTTCCTACAGTGCTCTCAGGATGGATCGACACCTCCTACCCTGCTTCCCTTCCAGGCCAGCCTGGACCTGGTTCCCCAGCCTCATCTAAGTCAAAGCCTATGAAGGTGGTGGCATCATTCTACTCTCCTGGTTAAGCACACAGATGGATGACAAAGTGGCACTGGGGACAGGCAAGGGCACGCAGCGTGGGCATCCTTCATCAGAGAGGAGCCAGGCAGAGGAAAGCTTTAGAGTTGGGGGTGGGGGCAAGGCATAAACGTCAGAGTTCAGGAAGGATTTCATCAATTCTGCACTAAGAAGAAAACACCATGATGGCTTTTATCTTTGTTTTGGGAGCAAGAGGTTAGGGAGAAGATGCTTTGTCCTGCTGACTACCTCCCTACCAGGGATTTGAGGGTCAATCTGCAAAGGGAATAAACATCGCTCCAAGGTCCCATCCAGCTTGGAAATTCCATGATCCCACAAGAGCCACTAAGAGGCTTTATATGCAGGTGGATCAAACTTTAAACACTCTCCCACTCGACACGATGGCATCAGAGCAAAAGTAGCTGAAATCAGTCATGTGGTCTGAATGGTTTTAAGGGTGCAGAGCCCCAGGGGTGGGTCCAGGGGGCTCCAACACTCGAACCCAGCTCCACTGTGACCTCTGAACCAGGAGCTCCCCAGTGTGGCCTCCACGAACTCCATGGGCTGATGCCAGGACACCTCTGGGGGCACCTGGCTGATTAGGAGGGGCTACAGGCAGAGCCTAGAAGTCAGGTGACAGCTACAGAGCACAGCTCTTCTAGGGAATGCCCCTGAACATCCACCAAGAACCTCAACATGCGGAATAGCCTCCTTGGGCTGCAACCAAAGGTTCTGCGTTCTCATTTATGCCTAAATGTGTCACAACGTTCAGCCTGATGGGTTTTAAAAGCCTACAGTTTAGCTGGTATTCAATGCCCAATAATCACTTTAGAAACTCCTTGCTGATACAATTTAATTAGAAACACAATGCCCTGATCAGATAGGGCAGAGTCTCCGTGGATATGCACGCTCAGCACCTGCAGATGCCCCTGACCTGCCGCTCAGGCCCCCTTAGGGGAGTGCGGCCCTGTTGGACCAGAGGCGCTCCGTGCGTTGAGAAGCTTCCAGGCAAGGAGCGCTAGGTGAGAGGCAAAGCTGTGCTGGCAGCAGACAAACTCATCCGCTGCGTCGGTGTCTAAGGGATTTGCCGGCAGGAAATAGTCTCTTCTCACCTTCCCAACCCCGGCCAGCACACTTACCTAACTGTTCACTGGGTTTTGGAATTATGATTGTTTGATTTAAGAAAAAAACAAACAAACCATTTTAGAACCAGGCTTAAAAAGACATGTCCCATCCTTCTATAATATGTAAGTGAATAAAACACAACCCTATTCTTTCTTACAATATTTATTCCAAAAACTGAAGTCTATATTTTCTTGGGATTGCTAACTGCTCCTAGCTCTTCTAAAATGAGCCTATGGGATTTTTCTGGATCAGAGTTGGCCAGCAGTGAAGGAATATATGGAGTTGGCTGACCACATCTACACCAGAGAATGAGGAAAGTGCGCCCCGCATGGGGGAGCTCAGTTGAGGCCCAGGGATGGGGGAGAGCGGGGTTAAATTCCTCTCCTGCCTCTTCCAGGCCAGGTGAAGTTACTCAACCTCCCTGTGCTCCTGTTCTGTCATCTATGAAGTAGATAATAACTGTACCCCCCGCTCATAGGCGCATATCTAGCTGCTTTGGAAGGCTTCCTACTCACTGTTGTCCTTCCGCACCTCACGCCGCTTCCGTGAGGCTCTGGGTGGGCGCGTGGTGCCAACAGACTAACTCCAGTGAATTCAGTTCTTCCACAAGGGACCCAAACTATCCTGGGTTTTAGGAAAAACATGGTCAGAACCGACCCAAACCATGTGATATGATGTACAAGCCCCCTAGGATAGGATTCTTTTCTCTGGCTAGCAGAGAAAGCCAACAAGCCTACTTGGAAAGAATAGCCTCTTCTGGGCAGGGCCTTCACCCCAGCTGAGGCTGTGAGACGTGGCTGGGAGGGCGAGGCCCGAGCTGTCCCTCTCGTCCTGCCTCCCACTTCCCTCTTGCAGTGCTCCATGCCAGCCAGGAAGCCCATGCCCAGGCCTGCCTCGTCGTCCCTCACTAATTCATACAGGGGATTCCAAGGAAAGAAGCAGAGGGGCCTGCAGGGAGCAGAAATAGGCCTGGAAGTGTATAAAAGCACACACTCTGGGGCGCCTGGGTGGCTCCGTCGGTTAAGCGTCTGCCTTCGACTCAGGTCATGATCCCAGGGTCCTGGGCTCGAGCCCCGCATCGGGCTCCCTGCTCGGCAGGGAGTCTGCTTCTCTCTCTGCCTCTGCCCCTCCCCCCCCCACTTGTGCTTCCCCCGCCTCTCAGGTAAATAAAATCTTCAAATTAAAATAAAAGCACACACTGCTCCTCACGGGTTCAGCACACTTTTATCGTACACCCTACTGCACGAGAACAGCCGGCCCTTGCATCTTCCCTGGCTGCACGGCCCCGGGCCACTCTGACGGGCCCCAAGACACCTGTCCACATAGCATGAGCCGTCCCAAGGCTCGGGAGAGGGAGGCGAGACCCGCTCAGGAAAGGACAGCGTCTCCCCACGCCGTATTTAAGCACCAAAATTAAACACGATTCCCTGGAATGGCCTGGGGAATGAGAGACCTACGGCAACACAGTGCTGAATGGCCGCCACACAAGGGGCAAGGCCACAGAAAGGCCAACGGGGCCCCTGCGACCACACCGCCCAGCCCCATGCAAGAGCGCACGCCATTCACCCAGGCCACTTGTCCAAACCCAGGGACCTTACAAAGGGCACCCACTCTCCCTCTCCTCTGCCATCAATCAACCAGCTCAGCAGCACACTGTGGCCCCCGGAGAAAAACTGCTCCTTGTTGCAACACCACCTGCCTCCCTGGGGCACGGACTTCCTCCAGCCCGGCTCGGCTCGGCCTCCCGGGTGCTGCTGCCCACCCGGGGGGGCCACCGGAGGCCCCTCCCAGCAGCCCCTGAGCCCCTGGGGGCTCCCCCTCACTCCCTTCCCAGCGAGGAGGACTCCCTTCCAATCTCTCACTGGCCTCCTGCCTCCCCTCTCCCCTC
>NW_027751003.1:0-303 GCF_054177405.1 Leptonychotes weddellii | reverse complement strand
GGCCCATGAAGAAGGTCCTGCCCATAGAGCAGACTCTCAGAAAAGGTTTGTGGCATGGACAGAAGACCAAATGAATGATGTGACTGGGTGAGCGCTTGCATATCAGGACATTTTCAATTTCAAGGCCAATGAGGGGGGGCATTATTTCCCCTGGACTCATCTACGTTCTTATATTTATTTATTTTTAATTTTTTTTTTTATATGACAGAGAGAGACACAGCGAGAGAGGGAACACAAGCAGGGGGAGTGGAGGAGGGACAAGCAGGCTTCCTGTGGAGCAGGGAGCCCGATGCGGGGCTCGAT
>NW_027751002.1:0-303 GCF_054177405.1 Leptonychotes weddellii | reverse complement strand
AAGTCCTCAGCTCTCCATCAGCTACCCTCCTCTCTGGACTCCTCCTAAGCAAGGGCACCCCCAGCCCTGTCTCTCTCCCTGTGCCTCACCAGTACTTTGGACTCGGCTAGCAACAAGTGTCTTCAAAATCTTTGATGCACACGTGGCTCTGTAAACAAAGACAGGGCATCCCATTACTCTGGAAACAACCTGTTTCTTTCTTTTTTTTTTTTTTAAAGATTTTATTTATTTATTTGCGAGAGAGAGAATGAGAGACAGAGAGCATGAGAGGGAGGAGGGTCAGAGGGAGAAGCAGACTCCCTG
>NW_027751001.1:0-303 GCF_054177405.1 Leptonychotes weddellii | reverse complement strand
ACAGAAGGACTGGAGTGACCCCTGGGCTTCTGTCACATGGGGCCGGTGTCCTCCCGGGTTATTTGTAAAGTAAACCTGAGGCAGGATCTGTTAAAGGAAAAAAGAGAGAGAGAGAGAGAGTACACATTACCTGAAAGGAACACCGACAGAGGCCCAGAATATCTGGAGTCTTGTTGAGGGATAAACCTACGACATTGCACAAGTCATGTCATCTTTTAACGCTTAGTTCCATCATCCAGAAAACAAGGGACTTGCATTAAATTATATATGACATCTCTCCCAGCTGTAAAATCATGATTCTAG
>NW_027751000.1:0-303 GCF_054177405.1 Leptonychotes weddellii | reverse complement strand
GGGGAAAACAAAGGCCCTCTCCAGTCCACGCGGCAGGCAGCGGGACAAGCAGAGAGCCCCAGCTGTGCTTGGATGCCGGGAGGTGGGGCTGCGCTGGCAGCCCGGTACCCACCGTGGTTAGGGACCTGGCTCCGTCCTTCCCCAGCGTGCTTACAGACAAAGCAGTCCCCATGGGGGAAGCCCCGGGGGATTGTTTCCGTGTGATTCCCTGACGCCCTCGGCAAGGGCAGCCCGGCTCCCCTCTCTGTGGCTGTTTACGTCCCCCGCGCTGGACCCCTTGAATGCCTCCCACCCTCTTGCTGT
>NW_027750999.1:0-303 GCF_054177405.1 Leptonychotes weddellii | reverse complement strand
GAGTGATGATGAGTCTTATTATCATTCTACAGTCATGAGAGTGAGGCCTCCGTCCCAAAGTTGACCACGTTTACATGCTTAGGTCATATGACATGACAACAGATGAGTATACAAGGGAATCCCATTCATAACAACAATCCAATGATATCACGGCAAAAGTATAATCTTCGAGCCAAGCAGACTCATAATCAAATCCTGGCTTGGTCAAGTTACTTAACTTCTCTTCATCTCCCTTTACGTATCTGAAAATAAGGATGACGATATCTGTTGTGTGGATAGGTAAGACAAAATATGTCAAGTACC
>NW_027750998.1:0-303 GCF_054177405.1 Leptonychotes weddellii | reverse complement strand
ACTTCTCACTGAAGGAGCACTTAGGTTCTGAGGGCAGATGGTGGTCTGCGGGTCTTCACGTGCACAACGTCACTGTGCCCTGCAGGTACATGCCGCCGTCAGGGACCCCGTTGCACGACACGTGCCCCTGGAGGCCAGTCCTGCCCCTGCAGAGGGCCACTGAGGCCTGGCCTGCCTCCCCTCTTCCTCTGCTGAGCACCGCCCCCACTGGGACCTTCATAGACCCCCTCCAGGCAGTTCTTTCTGAGACATGCAAATCCCATCATAGGACTTTCCTCCTAGACCCACCCGAAACCTGCTGGG
>NW_027750997.1:0-303 GCF_054177405.1 Leptonychotes weddellii | reverse complement strand
CAGCGCCCCCAGTCCTGCCTCCAGGTTGGGGCACGTCTCTGCCCTTTGTGCTTCTAAAACCGCCAGCCGCTCCCAGTTCACATGCGCGCGACCCAGCTGCTCCTGGTTCCCGCCCCGGGGCCTGCCCTAAAGTCCTTTCCCCGCCACTACTGGTCTGCGAGTCTGTGCCCGTCTGCAGCACGCGAGGCTGTCACTCACTGGCAGTGTAGGATCCCCATGGCCAGGCACCCTCCCGCTGCCGTTTATCCTCCCATATCTGCCCGTGGAATCACGGCTCTCCGCTTCATACCTCAAAACCAACCG
>NW_027750996.1:0-303 GCF_054177405.1 Leptonychotes weddellii | reverse complement strand
ACACTACATCTAAAAGTAATGATGTAATGTATGGGGATTAACATAAGAATAAAAAAAAAAAAGAGTACTGGTCCTTATTTTAGCACAGAGTTTGTTTATGTCTCTACTGATGGGGTATGATAATAATCTTTACTTAGAACTATAAAATTGTGATTTATAATACCTAATATTCAGTTAATTATTAATATAATGTTAAACTTAATTTTCATTTTATTTTTTAAGATTTATTTATTTATTTTTTAGAGAGCGATCATGTGTGAGCGATGGCGGGGCAGAGGAAAAGAATCCCAAGCAGACTGCCTG
>NW_027750995.1:0-303 GCF_054177405.1 Leptonychotes weddellii | reverse complement strand
TAATGTATGGGGATTAACATAACAATAAAAAAATAAAAGTAAATAAGGGTAAAAAAAAAATTCCAGTTCTCAACAAATAAAGGCTTAAAATATTATTGATATTTAAAAAAAAAAAAGATTTCATCACCATGTAAAATCCACAAGTTTTTATTGGCAATGTTTGGTTATCAACTGCTCAACCCTCTGAGGTGGTGCCCAGTATGACTCCCGGGTCCACCTCCATTACCCATTCCAAGGACCTGCTGGCAAAGTCTGTTCAGCTGGTGCCCTGGTCTAGCCTCATAAATTCTTTCCAGGGGAGAC
>NW_027750994.1:0-303 GCF_054177405.1 Leptonychotes weddellii | reverse complement strand
CACACAGTAAGACATGTTGATGTAATCAACTCAAAAATACTGACCTGCTGGAATATCACTTCCTAAAGGCTATAGCCTCTGTTAAAAAATAACATAAAATGGGCGCCTGGGTGGCTCAGTTGGTTAAGCGACTGCCTTCGGCTCAGGTCATGATCCTGGAGTCCCGGGATCGAGTCCCGCATCGGACTCCCTGCTCGGCAGGGAGTCTGCTTCTCCCTCTGACCCTCCTCCCTCTCATGCTCTCTGTCTCTCATTCTCTCTGTCTCAAATAAATAAATAAAATCTTTAAAAAAAAAAAAAAAA
>NW_027750993.1:0-4381 GCF_054177405.1 Leptonychotes weddellii | reverse complement strand
CTGTTGCGTGTGAACCAGCACCTGTTCCTTCCTACTACTTTCTTCATGAAAAGTTGGGGATTTTAAGAGATATGCGTATCCTTAGGTCCACAATAAGTCTTCAAACTTCTCAGAGAAGTTTTATGCAAACCAACCTCATAAAGAAAAACTTTTCCAACCATCCTTCAGAAGTTTTGTGATTTGAAACCAGAATGATCACTTTTGTTTTCTTCACTATTGTTTTTGCTATTCTAAGTCCTTTTACTATAATAGCAATAAATATCCAATAGAAATTCCCAAGTACTTCAGTATTATAAAGGAAAGCCATAGAAACCAGGACTTTTTCTCATTGAAAGCTTTTAAATTCAATTAAATGGAGTCATTAAAAAAGAAGAAAAAAACCTCTTTTAATAAAAAATATCAGTTTTGAGTTGAAAAGTTAATATCAAATACAAAGTAACATCTGACTAGCAGAGTTTTCTCATTCAAAAAACTTCTAAAAACACAAACAGACCCAGGGACCAAGATGTAGCAATAGCTCCAGGTGCCAAACAGATCAATCATTTCACGCCAGAAGAATCACTCAGGTTCCATTCTCAGCCTAAGAATTTCTTTTCAAAACACCTCTTTAAAAAACACCTTCAGAAAAGGGGCGCCTGGGTGGCTCAGTCGGTTAAGTGACTGACTCTTGGTTTCGGCTGGGGTCATGATCTCAGGGTCGTGGGAGTCTGCTTCCCTTCTCCCTCCCCCTCTGCTCCTCCCCCTGCTTGCACATACTCTCTCTCTCTCATAAATAAATAAATCTTAAAAAAAAAAAAACACCTTTAGAAAGAATGGCATTTTCCAAGTTCATGGTTCATTTCAAGCAGCCACTCAGAAGGGTAGACAAGGTTGTACCAGAATTGGTACAAGAATTGCAAGTCTTGTGACACAGGGTTGCTGTCACTTCTGTCTTTGGTTACATTTGTTAGTCCCTTCTTTTACATCTTCTATGGTGTGATGGCAAATTTTATGCATCAACTTGGCTGGACTATGGTACCTAGTTGTTTGCTCAAACACTAGTCTAGACGTTGCTATGAAAGTGTATTGTTTTTGTTTTTGTTTTTTGAGTAATCTGTGTAAATGCAAATGACAGTGTATTTTTGGGTGTGGTTAGTATTTAAATCAGTAGACTTTGAGTAGAGTAGATTACCCTCCATCATGTGGGTGGGCCTCATCCAATCAGTTGAAGTTTTAAGAGCAAAACTGAGGATCCCCAAAAAAGAAAACATTGTCCTCAAGACTGCAATATGGAAACTCTCCCTGAGTTTCCAGCCTTCTGACTCAAGGTTAAAACCAACTCTTACCGGAATCTCTAGAGTGCTGGCTTGTCCTATAGCTTTTGGACTTGGACTTAAAGGTCCCCACAATCACATGAGCCAATTCCTTAAAATAAATCTTATTCTCTTTCTCTCTTTCACACACACACACACACACACACTATATATATATATATATATATATATATATATATATATACACACACATTATTATGTGCATATATACAGTATCTATAATGTATATGTGTGTATATATAATATGTATGTGTGTGTATCTTCTATTGGTTGCGTTGCTCTAGAGAACTCTGACTGATGATTTTATGTCATACTTAGAAAGACCTTCAGTAGCCCAATGGGGACATTATGCTTCACAAATAAGACTAAGTCATCTGGTGTTCTGGTGTTCCCCATTCTGAGATTATTAAAACAATTTTGGGTCCACTGAACTCTACCTCTGAAACCAATAATACACTATATGTTAATTAATTGAACTTAAACAAAATAAAATTTTTAAAAAGCAAAAACAAAAAATAATTTTCTGTCATTTCTTTTCACACTTTTTATGGTTTCTTTTTTAATGCTTAATGTTTTACCCATTTGTTTTTTATTTTGGTGTAAGATATGACTGAAGATAAAACTTTATTTTATTCCCAGATAAGAAAATGCCATTTTGATTTGTAAATCTGGCATAAATATAAAGTAACAAGACTGATTTTATCATGCATTTTGTAAACTGGCTCAGAGAGCAACTATAAAAGAAAAATTTAAAAACACTTTAGAGAATTCAAGCATCTTTGGGGAAAATGTGTTATTTTTTGAGAACTACTCTTGAAAGACAAAACTCACTCAGATACAGGAGTCCTGAAGTGTTTACTTAAAAAAAGAAAACCAACAACTCAAGAGCAATGCTTCCTATATCAGACTATATTACCAAAATTAAATTACTTGAGGGGCTCCTATCACAGGCATCCATCTGGGCTGAGGAAGGTATTTTGCCCACAAGCCTTAATATCACTGTGTGCCTTGTGACTTTGGTTTTGCTCTGGAACAGTGACACCCTGACTCAAAGCACCAGGGAATTCACACACAATATTTCATTCTACCCTTTATTGAATCCTAACATGCACTGTGAAATGCCCTTTGGCAAAAGACAACTTGTAATCCAATGGGAAGATTATGTATTGGGTCAAAGTCCTCAAGGTACTGATTCAAGAGGTATGACTATTCCTTGGGTGAATTTAATTTGTTCAAAAAGTGGTTTGAACATTGTAAACATTTGAACATTTGGGAACTGCTCTCCCACCAAGGTGAAAAGAAGAACCCAATTCTATAACTATACAAAAAGATACTACTCACAGGGTTTACAATAAGATCTTTGGTTTGAATTCAAAGTCAAACAGGTGTGTTCTTCTCCCTAAACTATTTGACATTGTCAAATGAATCTGGTGAATGCAAATCTGCTGAGAACAACCAGGGAACTACCCGCAACTGTTTCTGTGAGCTTGATAAAACCTCTTCAACAGATCAGCTGTCTCTGACACACAAAAAGAAGGAGTAGGCAGAACCATTAGGATGCACTCAGCCTGTTCTAAACCTCAAGGAAATCAGCCTGAATCACTATCCTTGTCAACTGAACCTCTCAGCAGCATTGGAAGATTCTGTTCTCAGCACAGAACCAGACTGCTCAGGGAGCAAGAGGAAACAGGAAACTCAGGTCACCCCCCCTCACTGTTGCTGACCATCTGGCCACTGCTGGGGACACTAGGCCACAACCCTACCAGAAGGGACAGCAGCCCAGGAGTCTGATTCTAGACAGAGAGCACTCGTTCCTTCCGCCAATGCCCTGCGATGCTCTTTCCCCTCCAAGTAGAGCTGGGTGGTAAGTAGTGACCTTCCTGGTCTGCATAAGTGCCTGACCACAGACAAAAGCTAATCATAAGAAGTGGTATCACTTGGCAGCTAAGGGAGTAGTCTGGAGCCTGACAGTCTAGGTTTGAATTCTGAGTCTGCCTCTTACCATGCAACCTTGGGCAAGTTATTTAACTTCTCTCTACCTCAGTCTTCTCATCTGTAAAATGGGGTGATAGTAACAGAACTTAGCTCGTAAGGGTGTGAGGTGTGAATCCACTCCAATCCGAAGTACCACTTCGAAGAGTGCCTAGTTCTATACCACATATGTGTATACCATATATAATTATCATATTATGTCACCAGGTAAGCCAATTTAATACTCTTGACAAAAAAGTTAATGGCACAAAGTTCTTGGTGTTTGAGCAAGGCAGCATGGTGGCTTGGACATAGTAGAGGAGTGGTAATTCAAAGGATGCTCTGGTCCCTGTGCTACCATGTCCTACTTATGCAACCTTGGGCAAAGCAAGTAATCTTGCTGAGTTTCCTCCTAAAACTGAAAACTAGGCAGGCTTCACTCTGCCTAATTCACAGAGCTCATTTGATGACTGAATGAGGTGGTATCCATGGAAAATATTTGGAAGTCCTAGAAAGCTACACCTTTGCAAAGGACAATTACTGATATGAAACTCCTTCTGCTTCTAGAGATCACCCATGAGGGCAGAGGGTCAATGACCCAGAGCCCAGCTCCATCAGTCTGGAGGCTCCCCCACCGCACGCCCAGGGAAGTACGCACGTTAGGATGACGAAACAAGCTAGTCAAGACTATAGATGGCAGAGAGCATTTAATCAGCTAAGAATCTAGGACCTAGAGAGTAATGCACTGGTCATTTTCAGCTGAGTAAAGGTACTGCATGGAGCACTGGGTGTTATATGCAAACAATGAATCATGGAGCACTACATCAAAAACTAATGATGTGATGTATGGTGATTAACATAACATAATGAAAAAAAGCAAATATAAAAACATATAAGATGTACCTCTGAAACAAATAATGCAATATATGTTAAGAAAAAAAAAAAGAAGAAGAAGAAGGTAGCGGGAGGGGAAGAATGAAGCGGGGGAAATCGGAGGGGTAGACGAACCATGAGAGACGATGGACTCTGAAAAACAAACTGAGGGTTCTAGAGGGGAGGGGGGTGGGAGGATGGGTTAGCCTGGTGGTGGGTATTGA
>NW_027750992.1:0-303 GCF_054177405.1 Leptonychotes weddellii | reverse complement strand
GCTTTACCAAATTTACCTGACTCTGCTTTCTTTTACCTGCCATAGCTCCTACCATTGTTCTCCCCGGGCTGCTCTTGCTGTATGTGACACAATTTACTTTATTTCTTCACGGCAGTGATACTACAGGGTTGCTGTGTTGGGAAGACCTTTTTCTGAAAGGCTTGTGTGGCAGAACACTGATAGCAGTTGATACATCAGAGCATAAACTATGACTAAAATCTAAATTTTGAAGACAGCTTTCCTGAAGTTTCTTTCCCAGTTACCACAGGGAATAGAGCACTGAATAATATTCACCCAGGCCAC
>NW_027750991.1:0-303 GCF_054177405.1 Leptonychotes weddellii | reverse complement strand
TGGAGGGACCTGAATCCTCGAGTCACTGCTTGGAGGAGAGGATTAAGAAGTACTGCATCAGATGTTGCATGAGTGAGAAATAAGCTTCTTCTATGCTAAGCCACTGAGATTTGGGGGCTGTCTGTTACACCAGTTAGCCTACTATAATGCCTGCACCCCGAAAAGCCATGGGGTACTTTCCAGGCTCCAGGAGGGAGGCTATACACACGAGCTAAGATCCAGCACCACCACAGAGACTCTGCCAGGCGAAGTAGGCAGGACAGATGCACCCTCACAGAAGCACCCAGTGCAAGTGCCCAGTGC
>NW_027750990.1:0-303 GCF_054177405.1 Leptonychotes weddellii | reverse complement strand
AGCCAGTAGGAGTGACTTTCAGCAAAGAAATAAAATTTATAAGAGAGTTTAAAGACTGGAAATATCACCCTAAGCATTTAAACACTGATTTTAAAAACTAGTGATTTCTTTCTTTCTTTCTTCCTTCCCTCCTTCCTTCCTTTTTCTTTCTTTCTTTCTTTCTTTCTTTCTTTCTTTCTTTCTTTCTACTTTCTTTCTTTCTTACTTTCTTTCTCTTTCTTTCTTTCTCTCTTTCTCTCTTTCAGTGTTTTCTGTGATAGAGATTGGGATAAATCAAAAGAAATACAAATATTAGAAGGGGGC
>NW_027750989.1:0-303 GCF_054177405.1 Leptonychotes weddellii | reverse complement strand
TCTGTTTGCCCCTTCCCCTTCAAGTGACAGCTCAGCTGGTAGAGAATGAGCCTCACAATTAGTAAATGTGGGATCTGTCCCAAGTATTCAGGGTTCCCCAAGGGATATGCCCAGTTTTAAGTCCTCACATTAGAGGAAGCCCAAGCTACGATGTCCCCATCAGATATGAATGTTCCTTCCAGTCCAGATGCAAGTTATCTATCAGGGGTCATTTCTATGATAAGCAATGTTGCCTAGTAACATAATCGACATTTTATCTTTTTTAGGTTTCCAGGGAAACAGAACTAGGAAGTTAACCTCAGG
>NW_027750988.1:0-303 GCF_054177405.1 Leptonychotes weddellii | reverse complement strand
CCAGTGTGCCTGTCTGGCCACATATTCCAGCATGTCCCCTGTAGGGGTTCACGGATTCACTGCAATGCTATTTATCACTTAAAGAAACATTTTCTTTTAAACATGTGTGTGTATGTGTATACACATATGTAAAGGTACTATAATAAAAGTGTACATCACAGTCACTTAACATGCATATTGTGCCCACGTATACTCCCAGTCCATCTGAGCCAGTGCAGCAGCCGGGAGCACTCCCTCACACCGTGAGCCTGGGAGCACCAAACCAGAAGTGCTCAGTTAATGAGCAACGCACCGCTCTATCCT
>NW_027750987.1:0-303 GCF_054177405.1 Leptonychotes weddellii | reverse complement strand
CCAGAGCATCCACCATGAAGTGTTCCTTGATGTACTTAATGTAGCTATAATCAAGTCATCTCAGTAGAAATTTTGGTTTGCACATGACAAGAAAACCCGCCTCAATTCGCCTTAAACAGTAACAGGAATTTATGGGCTTATATAAGCAAGAGTCCCGAGGTAGGGCAGGCTTTGGCAGAGTTGACCCAAAAGTTTACAACGTCAATGGGACCATGCATTCGTCTCCTGCTCTTCTTTCCAAAATTTATTGGCCTTTTCCTTGGACCGGCTTCTCTGACTTCTACTGGCTCCCAGAGGGGTCAG
>NW_027750986.1:0-303 GCF_054177405.1 Leptonychotes weddellii | reverse complement strand
AATTAAAAAAAAAAAAAACTTAAAAAAAAAAAGGATGCCTGGAGGGGTAAAGCGACACACTCATGGGCGCTCAAAGTACAAACAGAACTGGGGCTGGGTTTGGTTCAGCACACCTGGATGAAGCTTCTACGCTGTGCCTACCATTGGTCTGGGCGTTGAAGTCCAAAGGTAGAGAAGAAACAACTACTGCTTTCAAGGTAGCTCCAAGTGTTTGGATGTCCAGATCAGCCCTGGTTCTACCTTCTCCCTCATTCCGATGAGACTCCTTGAGCAATGGGAAACTCTCTCTTTAGCAGCACATGC
>NW_027750985.1:0-303 GCF_054177405.1 Leptonychotes weddellii | reverse complement strand
CTCAACATTGCTCAGCATCAGGGAAATCCAAATCAAAACCTCAATGAGATACCACCTCACACCAGTCAGAATGGCGAAAATTAACAAGTCAGGAAACGACAGATGTTGGCGGGGATGCGGAGAAAGGGGAACCCTCCTACACTGTTGGTGGGAATGCAAGCTGGTGCAGCCACTCTGGAAAACAGTATGGAGGTTCCTCCAAAAGTTGAAAATAGAGCTACCATATGATCCAGCAATTGCACTACTGGATATTTACCCCAAAGATACAAAATCAAGATTGGTAAAGTAGGGGTAAAAATATAT
>NW_027750984.1:0-303 GCF_054177405.1 Leptonychotes weddellii | reverse complement strand
TATCAGTTATCAGTTAACTATTCTGGAATAACAACAGTAAGCATTTATTATTGGTGAAGAGTCTTCTGGTGAGCAGGGAGGTTCTACTGAAATGAGCAATGTTTGGGTGATTTCATCTTGTATCTGCAGTTAGCTGGCAAAGTCACTGAGAGGTAGCTGGTCAAGGACGGCATCACATGTCTTATGGTTGGCTAGCTTTTGGCTGGATGAGGAGTGACTGAAACCTATGAATCTCTACTTCTATCAGGCTAGTTCATGGCGACTAGACAGAGTCCCAAGAGAAAAAGTAGAAGAAACAGGGCC
>NW_027750983.1:0-303 GCF_054177405.1 Leptonychotes weddellii | reverse complement strand
AGTGAAAGCATGAGGGGGGAAAGATGGCGGAGGAGTAGGGGACCCTATTTCAACTGGTCCCCAGAATTGAGCTGGATATCTACCAGGCCACTCTGAGCACCCATGAAACCAGCCTGAGATGTAAGAAGATCTGGATCTCTCTCTACAAACAGAATATTGCAGGCGGTTGGTTTTGAGGTACGAAGTGGAGAGCCGTGATCCTGCGGGCAGATATCGGAGGATAAATGGCAGCGGGAGGGAGCCTGGCCATGAGGATCCTACACCGCCGGTGAGCGACAGCCTCCTGCACTGGGGATGGGGAAC
>NW_027750982.1:0-4381 GCF_054177405.1 Leptonychotes weddellii | reverse complement strand
AAACTGAGGGTTCTAGAGGGGAGGGGGGTGGGAGGATGGGTTAGCCTGGTGATGAGTATCGAGGAGGGCACGTTCTGCATGGAGCACTGGGTGTTATGCACAAACAATGAATCATGGAACACTACATCTAAAACTAATGATGTAATGTATGGGGATTAACATAACAATAAAAAAATTTAAAAAATAAAAAAGAAAGCATTAACAATTGTGTGCCCCTCCATAGATGTCGATAGCTTGATTTTACAATCAGCATAGAAGTAGTCCTACTTCTTCAGAGCATCAACAACATGGCCTTAAGCACTTTGATCTCTATATTTTAATTTTACTATGTGATTATACGTAGCTCTTTAATCTCACTGAAGTATATTAGGTAAAGAGTGAGTTTTCTCAATGTCACTTCCAAGAAGAGGTCACTTAACAATAGCATCCCCCACTGTTTTTATGCCTACGGACAGGAATTATATTTTGATATATTTTTCCTTCTTGATAATCAATTTTCCTTAAATTGGCCAATTTAAGTTTTTCACCATCAAAAATGTACATTTGAAAGCTAAATTAAATTTTAATTATGCAGAAGTAAAGTGACATTTCTATAACTCAAGATGCGACCGAGTTGGAGACCATAAAATTTGGAAACCCCTATGGTTACTATGACAAATACAAATATATATTTCTATGTCTGTATACATATATTAACCTTATATTTAGGCTTTATTTGATCTTATTAGTCCCATATTATGATTTTTGGAATATATTATATTTTCTTTAATCTGTCATTGTTCTGTCGATTCCTTTGTGTTTGATATCCTTACAAAGAACCCAGTTGCAATTCAGGAAGTATCTTCCACTTCAAGCTTTATTCCTCATATCTTTTTAATGCTTTGTTAGAATGATAAAATTCTCCAACACTAGTGAGATCTCAAAGCAGGGACCTTTTCATTTGTTTCTGCATTCTACACTAGCATGCCCCTAACACAGAGCCATGACATGTGATGTGTCAACAGTTAGTAAATTATGAGTATTCCCAGCCTTTATCTAACTCTGGCGACTGAGGAAGATTCTGGCTTAAAGTCCTCAGTCACCTGACAACTGGATTGGGCCTGGTTCCTTTGGGGGAAGAAAGCTAGAGGCAGAGAAAAGACTGGGAGAAAACAGGCTAACACTGAGGAAATCTTCAAACAGGATAGGCTGGCAGATTTTAGGGACAATTTGGGATGAAAGAAATGTGAAAGCACTTTCAGTGAAGAAAGAAATGAATGGGAAAGATGAAAAATTTAAATATTACTGCAGTGTATGTGTATCTCTTCATGCTATTTGAAAAATGCAAGTAAAGTATTTATTATCTTAAGATTACTTTGTGACTGGATGTGATCATTTTAACCTTGATACCACTTAAACTAGGTACCGTGTGAATACATGGAATGTTTTTTCATAAGTCCATGCTGAGTATGTTCAATTTCATGATGGTTGAAGATCTTCATTGTGTTGGATCACGCAAAGGATGTGAATCTTCACCATGTGAGAATGTAGAAGTAAATTAAAGTGCTTAGACTGAATGTAAACTATCCCCAGAATATACTATGGAGACATTTGAGGGTTTTTTTCTTAATCCATAAATCTCTGCTTTATCTTTGGAATATTTCTCCTCAAAGTGAACAAGATGCATCTAATTAAATTTTTTTTCCCACAGATTTATACTTGTGTCTCAGTCACTTTGCTGCAAAATGGATACCAAGAAAACCTCAGCAACCATAGCATTTATTTGTCACTCACCAGAATATTGTTCACTGGGGCTCAGCTGCAGCTCCCACCTGCAGTTAGGTCCAGGTCTGTTCTACAAACCTCTCATGGTCTTTGAACCAGCAGCCATTCAAGGAATGTTCTTCTATGGGTGAAAGGGATAAGCCCCCCAAAAAACAAGCTCAACTGTGCAAGCACATTTCAAGCCTTCATTTGCATCATGTCCACTAAAATCCCATTGATCAAAGCAATGAGTTAGCCAACCCACAAGTCAAAGACTAGGTAAATACACGTTACCATAGCATGAGGTCATATTACTACTATGGGGAATGCAGAATTGAGATGGATTTAACTTATACATACTGCTAAATTATATTTTCATTATACATATATTACATTTCACATTATATGTGAATACATTGCTAAAGCCTTTCATACTACACTACACTACTAGTTCATATTTTCTGATCTTATGAAAAACACAAAAATTGTATTGGCTAGTTTCATTTCTTTAAGCCCTATCCCTTCACTGTGTAGACAAAGAAGACTTAACTGGTATTAGAAGAATCAGAATGAAATAATGCCTGGGAAACCTATAGACATTGTCGTCACTTCAAACCTGTGGATGCCAAAGTGAACAAACTATAGGCAATCTCCCTAGCCATCCCATACACACACAGATGCCTGCACCACTAACTGTGGACGCTGCCAGGACGAGGTTCCTGGCCACCCACTTCTGGAATGAAGATGATGTATTTTGGCACTGGGGAAGATACCAGTAAAAAAAAAAAAAATTCGTAATAGTAAAAAACGCCATGGTGGAGAGGCTGATAAACCAGGAAAATCACAACTTGATTTAGAAAGCAGCAGGGAGCTAGTAGGGACACTTAAAGAGGAAGATTGAATAGCTGGTACAATAGAAAAGAAGATTGCTTTTGCTGAAGACCCTTTCGAAACTCCACAGAAACATGACTGTGACGCTAACCAGATGAAGGACTTTAGGAAGAGCCATACTAAGGTGGGAGGAAACTGCAAATCTCCCAGTTAAAAAACATGAATGAGGATTAAGACAGATATGGTCATTAGAAACAAATGGGCTGCAAGTGTTTTCATTATCAGAAAAGCTCAGCCCTCAGCTTAAAGGCATCAAATGTCAGAGCCAAACAGGGGTCTTTTTGCCTGGGAGCAGATCAGAAGAGAAACACCAGCTCCACCAGCTGCGGTCATCATAGTAGATGTTGTCTCCCTGTTTTGATTGCTATAGAAGAAATGGGGTTGTAGTTCTGTGTCTGCCTTAAGCTGTGGAACCTTGGACTACCATTTATTGACTCTCTGCCTCAGGCATCAGCTATTCATAATGGATTTAAAACTATATAAATATATTAATATATCTACTCTCTTTGACTTGAGAGAGAATTAAAAAAATTCTGCAAGAAAGCATTAAGCTCTTCAAAGAGGTGTCATCCCATTCCAGAGTACAGTAATTACTATTTTCATCCTGCCTCATCTTAATCAGTCTCATTAGACCAGCATTCTTAATGGATGAAATGTTTTCCCATTGAGTTCTTGGTAGAGTTCCATGTGATCACAAGCTAATCATTGCTGCTACTGCCTGAGTCTTGCTCAGTTTGCTCTCCATAGTGTACCCTGCAGTGATAGTAGTGTTGGCGGTAGGGGCCAACTGATATTTTTTTTAAAGATTTATTTATTTGAGAGAGAGAGAGCATGCGCCAGAGTGGGGGGGGGAGGGGCAGAGGGAGAGGAAGAGAATTTTTAAGCAGACTCCCCACTGAGCACGGAGCCCCATGCAAGGCTCGATCCCAGGATCCTGATATCATGACCCAAGCTAAATCAAGAGTCGGGTGCTTCACCCTCTGAGCCACCAAGAAAAACCCAACTGATTTTTCTAACCCAGTGATAGTACACCAAAAGAAAAGGGACAATGTATTTCTGAGGGGATTTCAAATTCTGGAAGAGATCGTTTCTATTTCGACAACAATTTCTAGATGACTAACTCTTATTTCAAAGAGAGGCTCAATTCTCAGAAGGTTCTCCTTCAGCATAATCATGAGATTTTTTTTTTCTGTCTTTATCAATGATAGCACCTGGAAATGGCATGGAGGATAATTCTGCTCAGCAAAAGGTCACACTCCATAATACGACGTATATATCCAAACTCATTTTTGAGTGATCTAGCTTATACCATGCAAATTCTTCAATCCTTTGATCAAGATAGAAGCTTTGTCAATACAGTATGTGAAGAGGAGACTCCAGTCATGCCTTAGAGAGCAGAAAGTTTCCCTTTGAATTGAACTTTTCCCAATGAGAATATTTCAGAAGCACCATCTCAAATCACAGAGATTTTCACATATTAAAATATTCCTTGAGATCCTGAGTATGCAGTTGCTGAAAAGAGATCCTAAGGAGGATAATAATGAGTTATAAGATAATATTTCCAATGACATTTAAAACCATAGCCAAGAGGTGCCTGGGTGGCTCAGTCGCTGGGCGTCTGCTTTCGGCTTGGGTCATGGTCCCGGGGTCCTGGGATTGAGCCCCACATCGGGCTCCCTGCTTGGCAGGAGGCCTGCTTCTCCCTCTCCAACTCCCCCTGCTTGTGTTCCCTCTCTCGCTGTGTCTC
>NW_027750981.1:0-303 GCF_054177405.1 Leptonychotes weddellii | reverse complement strand
ATATTTCTGTGTAGGTCTGTGACAGCCATTACTCTCTATGAATGTTAGGGTTCAAGTGAATGCCCCCTCACTGGACTGTGAACTCTTTAAGAGCCCTATTTAGTGAGCACTGAACCTCCAGTGCATGGCAATAGTAGGTGCACAGTGTTTTTTTAATGAATGAGTTAATAAAAGTTTCCACAAATTCAACAGTGTCACTTTTTCACTTACCTTCAAAAGAGAGGACATTCATAGGAGCTGAAAACAGAATCGTCTCTATTCTACATGATATAAGGAGACAAACACCTTTGCATTCTATACCCA
>NW_027750980.1:0-303 GCF_054177405.1 Leptonychotes weddellii | reverse complement strand
GATAAAGGGGTGCCTGGGTGGCTCAGTTGGTTAAGCGACTGCCTTCGGCTCAGGTCATGATCCTGGAGTCCCAGGATCGAGTCCCGCATCGGGCTCCCTGCTCGGCAGGGAGTCTGCTTCTCCCTCTGACCCTCCTCCCTCTCATGCTCTCTCTCATTCTCTCTCTCTCAAATAAATAAATAAAATCTTAAAAAAAAAATAAAAACATCTGATAAGTGACTCTTCTTTGTCACATCCTGCTCTGTGCAAAAAGATGAAGTTACTTAATTGACCCTCATGTTTGCTTCTTGTGCTTGGTTAGTC
>NW_027750979.1:0-303 GCF_054177405.1 Leptonychotes weddellii | reverse complement strand
TGTTTTTTCGTGTGTCCATGGACACTTGGGTTACTTCTGCATTTTCACTATTATGAATAATGCTGCAGTGAGCATGGGTGTGTAAATACCTCTCTGAGACCCTGCTTTCAGTTCTTTTAAGTATATACCCAAAAGTGGAATTGCTTGATCATATGGTAAATTAATAACAAATTTATTTTTAATTTTTAAGGCACTCTCACGCCTGCAGTGGCTGCCCCAGTTTGCATTCCAGCGACAGCGCACGAGGGTTCTGATTTCTCCGACATGTGTTATTTGCTGGCTTTTTGGTAGTAGCCATGCTAA
>NW_027750978.1:0-303 GCF_054177405.1 Leptonychotes weddellii | reverse complement strand
TGGAGTGTGGTGGCCCTTGTGACGAAGCCTCTGGGGAGGGGAGTGCAGGCCGGCCGGGTCCCCTTGCCCGAGCAGCCCAGAGTCACCCCGGTTGGCCCCCTGCAGATGGCCTGCCTCTTGGGTTTCTCAGGACAGTCTTCCTCTCAAATGTTGTATTCCTTTGTCCGTCCAAATAGACACCTGCTTACCTGTTTCTCAAGATTATTTTTAGAAATGTGGCAAAAGCCATGGTCACTCTCCTATGATTGTTTTGTCCTAAACCCCCACCTTAGAAGAACACAGATTACAAGCTTATTTGGGTCA
>NW_027750977.1:0-303 GCF_054177405.1 Leptonychotes weddellii | reverse complement strand
ATTTCACAATAAAGCAAGTCAAATGAATTATTTAGTTTCCCAGTGCATGTAGAAGTTATGCTTACACTGTACTGTAATCTATTAAGCATGTAATTGCATTATGTATTTAAAAATGTGCATACCTTTATTAAAAAAACTTTATTGCCAAAAATTTATTTATTTATCTAGTTATTTATTTATTCATTTATTTATTTATTTAAAGACATATTGCTGGGGTGCCTGGTGGCTCAGTCGGTTAAGCGTCTGCCTTTAGCTCAGGTCATGATCTCAGGGTCCTGGGATCTAGCCCCACTGTGGGCTCTC
>NW_027750976.1:0-303 GCF_054177405.1 Leptonychotes weddellii | reverse complement strand
CATCAGAAAGATTGCGATTTTAATGATCTACAACCAGAAGAACAGGATTTCAAGCAGGCACTTCCTGCTTTTTTTGCTCAAGGAACTTTTCCTGTGGTGGAGCTAAGGGGAGAATTGTCTTTTGGCTGCAATCTCTTATTAGTCGTGTGTATTCTCTGCTGAGTCCCAAGAGGTCACAGAAAGCCAAAAGCAATGTTAAATGTACAAGCTTTAAATAACTCACAAAGTTAATGTAACGAATGTAAGTGCTATCTGAAATTCATCACTCAGTGCTTGCTGCAGCCCCAAGCTGTGATAAAACAC
>NW_027750975.1:0-303 GCF_054177405.1 Leptonychotes weddellii | reverse complement strand
CTCGGAGTCACGAAGAAGACAAAGCCACACGGAGCCAAGGGCGCGGCTGTCGGGGGTCCTGAACCAGCCCTGGGGGGCCTGCAGATGCCAGGCAGCACAGAGCACCCCCACTCCCGCAGAGACGGAAGCGCAAGGGGGCCCAATGTGTCCAGATGTCCTGATGTGTTTACACGCTGGAGGAGGAGGATTTCAGGTGGTATGAGCACGAAGCGTACAGAAAATTAAGCAAACGAAAAGATAAGACCATTACCAGCTCCCGCGACAACACAGTGTTTCACAAGAGGAGAAATGAGGTGGTGCAGG
>NW_027750974.1:0-303 GCF_054177405.1 Leptonychotes weddellii | reverse complement strand
TCATATCATCTGCAAAGAGTGAGAGTTTGACTTCTTTGCTTATTTGGATGCCTTTGATTTCTTTTTGTTGTCTGATCGCTGTGGTTAGGACTTCTAGTGCTATGTTGAATAGCAGTGGTGATAGTGGACATCCCTGCCGTGTTCCTGACCTTAGGGGGGATAGCTCTCAGTTTTTCCCCATTGAGAATGATATTCGCTGCAGGTTTTTCATAGATGGCTTTTATGATATTGAGGTATGTACCCTCTATCCCTATACTCTGAAGAGTTTTGATCAACAAAGGATGCTGTCCTTTGTCAAATGCT
>NW_027750973.1:0-303 GCF_054177405.1 Leptonychotes weddellii | reverse complement strand
TGAATTTCAGGCTCATAGAATCACGAACAGCGAGTGCCCACAGGGACAGTAATAGAGTCCTTTGGACAAAACTCTGCTCCATTACATACATCATGACCCGTGGCTCAGTGTCCCTGATACACCAGAAAAGCCCTCTGATACGCATTATTCTTTCCAGATACATATCATCATTACTGTTGCTTTCCTCAAGAGGTGTTTGCTAGATCCAAAGATTTCCTGCCCATGAAGTAAGAGATGTTTCTGATGATTATTAAAGGAACAATATTCCTCTCTATAATTGGACCTGGCATGGTGGGGAACGTC
>NW_027750972.1:0-303 GCF_054177405.1 Leptonychotes weddellii | reverse complement strand
TCTATTTCATTAATTTCTACTCTAATCTTTATTTTTGCCTTCCTTTTGCTTGCGTTTGGTTTAGTTTGCTCCTCTTTCTTCTTTGACTTATCGTGGAAGTTTACGTAATTGATTGGAGATGTTTCTTTTTCATATAATTTATAGCTATATATTTCCCTCTCAGCACTGCTTTAGTAGGACCCTCTAGGTTTTGGTAGGCCCTGTCTTCATTTCTATTAATCTCAAAGTATTTTCTGATTTCCATTTTGATATCTTTGACCCTTTGATTATATAGAAGTGTGTTGTTTAATTCTGCATAGTTGT
>NW_027750971.1:0-4381 GCF_054177405.1 Leptonychotes weddellii | reverse complement strand
GTGCACGTACCCCTTCGGATCCCTACATTTGTATCTTTGGGGTAAATACCCAGTAGTGCAATTGCTGGATCGTATGGTAGCTCTATTTTCAACTTTTTGAGGAACCTCCATACTGTTTTCCAGAGTGGTTGCACCAGCTTGCATTCCCACCAACAGTGTAGGAGGGTTCCCCTTTCTCCACATCCCCGCCAACATCTGTCGTTTCCTGACTTGTTAATTTTATATGTTTTGATTTTTATGGGCAAATACCCTGGAGTGGAATTGCTTGGTCATAAGGTCATTTAACTTTTTGAGGTACTGCCAAACTATTTTCCAAAGCAGCTACATCATTTTACATTGTCAACAGCAATGGATGAGAGTTCCAGTTCCTTTACATCCTTGCCAATACTTGTTAAACAATTTTTTTTTAAAATTAGAGTCATCCTAGTGGATGGGAAATGGTATCTCAGTGTGTTTTTCATTTGCATTTCTCTAATGACTAATGATGTTGAGCATCTTTTCATGTGCTTAATGGCCATTGGTATATCTTCTTTGGAGGAGTGTCTATACAAACGTATTGATTGTTTTTTAAATTGGATTATTTGTCTTTTTGCTGAGTTGTAAGAATTTTTTGTGTATTCTGGATTCAAGTCCCTTATCAAACATATGATTTGCAAATATTTTTCTCTATTTTATGTTTGTCTTTTTAGTTTCTTTATGGTATTTTTGAAGCACAAATGTTTTTAATTTTGATGAAGTCCAAATTACCTATTTTTAATTTGTTTTCTTATGTTGTAGGTGTAATATCTAAGAAACTATCGCATAATCCAAAGTTGTGAAAATTTACTTCTTTTTTTGGTAAGAGTTTTATGGTTTTAAGTTCTTACATGTGGGTCTTTTATCCATTTTGAGTTAATATTTGTATATTATGGGAGGTAGCGAGGTTTGCTGCCAAATGAGTTATGAAAACAAGCTTTCATATTTCAGAGATTTTTGGATTTCGGAAGAATACTTAAGGCATGGAAGCTCTTATGATCCTGCCCCCTGACCAAAGGTGATCAAACTAGACATAGACAAATCACCTAAGCTGGAAAAAATGTCATTTTAAGGACAGTAGCCAGTCTCTGTATTGTGTGATAAAGCTTGGAATTGTTCTGTAAGCATTTTAGTGATCCCTTTAGTCTTGGAGATGTTGAGTAATGAGTAATTCTACTTAGTGTGTTGGGGAGGGTCCTGACCCAGTGAAACAAAACAAATTAATATGATTAATTTTGAGATAATAGATGTTTGGTTTAGTATTATGAATTATGTGCATCTTCTCCATTGTGTGCATTTTTTTTTTTATGGAACAGGCTGCTTACAGTTAGTTGTTTTCTTTATAATTCCAGAATTAGGTTGCTTTATGACAGAATATAATCATTATTTTTCTTTGGGAGTGTGTCTATCATATAAATGTTTGTTTATAAGAAATTGGAAGAGCAGACCATAAGAGGAACATGAAGATCTGAAATCTTTTCATTGTAACCTGGAGGGAAGTGTGTGAAAAGGAGCTGGACTGGATCTGACATGGTGGCATCTGAGTGGGACCGTCAGTGAGCCACATGTGATCTTAGTTAAGGTTGAATAAGTCAGACTTTGGAAACTCTACTGTCAACTATTATGGATTGGCTTCCTGCAGCCAGGGTCCATATCATATTTTGCATGGTGGGAAATAGGAGATCTTTTCTGAATACCATGCTCATTCCCACCATCAGTCATCCTCAAGGAGGAAATGTGGCTGCTAAGTAGAGAAGGCCAGCCTTTTACTCTGGCTGTGTTTGGGAAAGAGAGGGAAAGCCCATGGTCTGGGAAAGAAAAGATAACAACTGTTGAAAG
This sequence comes from Leptonychotes weddellii, assembly GCF_054177405.1. Lineage (NCBI taxonomy): Eukaryota > Metazoa > Chordata > Mammalia > Carnivora > Phocidae > Leptonychotes > Leptonychotes weddellii. The sequence goes on along the minus strand of NW_027750971.1, from coordinate 2,527 downwards.
GACTCCTAACTTTGGGAGGAGAACTGTCATTCTACAACACTATGGCCAACTGAAGATCATTGGTAGGGAACCCTCTGTGGTAAAGTATTGCCAGTAGATACCAGGGCAATGATGACTAAAATTTTGTTTTAAATAATCATCTTTTCCTGTGTTGTAAGATTCTTTTATCTTTAAGTCCGTAGTTACACTGATGAACACTAAAGACTCAGGTTAGCTGTGCTTTGGGATTTTAGGGAGATGCCTATGTCTACACTTGGCGCAAAGTTTTAGGTGGATACCCTGGGCAGGATGGAGAAAAGATTTTGAGATAGTAGGAAGAGATCTTGTGAGAAACAGAGTGGTAGGCTGGAGGAAGAGATGGCAAGAAACAATAATGATATATTTGTGGGGGCATGTAAGCATTTCCGAAGGAATCTTCGAAGTACTTGGGGAATGGACAAAACGCTCTGAGGTCACATAGGATGGAGGCTTAAGCTGTGTTAGCTGGACATAAAAGAGAAAGGTGATCCCCTCATTTCTTCGGAATTTGGAGGATATTTGAAGGTTATATTTATAACCCAAAGAACCTTGGATACCAGGATATGTTAGAACATTTTAGAGGGAAGGAATCTGGGACAAGCCCTGGTTTTCTAAACCTTGGCAGGGTAGGTCTGAATGTGGGAAGTGAGAAACTTTCCTGGGTGCTACACCTTTAAGTCAGTCTGGCAAATGTGAAAATGTCAGCTGTAGACAGGCTAGTACCGTTTGTGGTTATGTATTGAACTTCATTTCCTCTCCAGTTCTGTTTCCATCTGACCCTAATTCTTGGCTTCACCTCTTGTTTACAGTTCTGCTCCTGCTCATTAGACTGGCATTGGTATTTGGTATTCCCTGTTGGACTTTTGGCCTTTCCTCAAGGATGTGGCTGACAGCCACTTTAGTATTTCAAGTCGCAGAATCAAGCTTTGTTTTGGGGTGATGAAAATGCTCTAAAATTAGATTGCGGTGATGGTTGCCCAACTCTGTGAACATACTAAAAACCACTGACATGTACACTTTAAATGCGTGAATTTTATGGTATATGAATAATAAATATGGTATGTGAATAAAGCTGTTAAAAAATCAAGCTCTGGATTACTGGCCAGTGCACAATAAAAATAATAGTAGCTTATATTTTTAGAGTATTGAGTATGGGCAGCAAAATGGTCTGAAGACTTTGTTCATAATTTGCACCGCAACTATATGAGGTAGGTATTATCATCGTCCTTACTTTTACAGAAAAGGAACATGTAATTTTCTCAGCCTTACAGCTTATCTGTGCCAGAGCCAAGATAAGAATTGGAAGTCTGGGGCGCCTGGGTGGCTCAGTTGGTTAAGCGACTGCCTTCGGCTCAGGTCATGATCCTGGAGTCCCTGGATCGAGTCCCGCATCGGGCTCCCTGCTCGGCAGGGAGTCTGCTTCTCCCTCTGACCCTCCCCCTTCTCATGCTCTCTCTATCTCATTCTCTCTCTCAAATAAATAAATAAAATCTTTAAAAAAAAAAAAGAATTGGAAGTCTGGCTTCAGAATCAGTACTCTTTGCCACTATGCTATAGCGTGGTGTTAGGTCAGGGTGGGATTTAAGTATGTCTGTTTTTCTCATTTGAAAAAGGAGGTAAAATTAGGCGCTGAGAATGGTAGTGGGGGTGGTCATTGAATGGTTGGAATAAAGTACTGAAGTGAATCAGAAGTTGTATCATTTATCTATTGCTACATAATAAACTACCCCCAAACTCAATGGCTTAAAACAATAACTATTTCTTTTGGTCATGTGTCTGCAGGGTAGTCCTTGTGGTCTGGGTCAGGCTGGGCTGATTCTGGTTTGTGATTGGTTGACTGGCAGGGGACTAGATAGGAAAATATTTAAGTTGATTTTTCTGAGGCATTTTACTTTATTTTATTTTTTAAAGATTTTATTTATTTTATTTTAGAGAGAGAGAGAGCGCAAGCGCATGTGGGGGCAGGGGTGGGGAGGAGCAGAGGGGGACGGAGAGGGAAAGAATTTCAAGTAGACTCCCCTCTGAGTGCCAAGCCCCATGCAGAGCTCAATCGCACGACCCTGAGATCATGACCTAAGCCCAAACCAAGTGTCCGATGCTTAATTGACGGAGCCATCCAGGCACCTCTATTTTCTTAGGCATTTTACATTGGCTTAAGGAGTAATATAGAATATTATCAATTGAAGCGTAGTGGAAGTTCAGTTTTCCAAATCTTATTTAACAGTTATTCTTAATCATCTAGGAGAAAGAGAATACAATGTGTATTTGGGTTGCCAATAAATGATTGAGCCTGTTCGCTTAGATTACTTATGTTAGTTCCTTTTGAGACTTCAGTCTAATCTTTCATTTAGAGACTATCCTGAAGATATTTTATTATCCTATGTTTCAGTTATTGAAGAAACATTCCTGCAATGTATCTTGGATAATCAAGTCTCCTCTGAAGCTCTATCATCTCATAGAATAGGAATTCACTTTAGATTCAACTCCCTGTGACTCTCTTAGTAGTCTT
>NW_027750970.1:0-303 GCF_054177405.1 Leptonychotes weddellii | reverse complement strand
GCGGGGAGTCTGCTTCTCCCTCTGACCCTCCTCCCTCTCATGCTCTCTGTCTTTCATTCTCTCTCTCTCAAATAAATAAATAAAATCTTTAAAAAAAAAAATTAAAAAAAAAAATAAAAAAATTTTTAAAAAACAAAACAAAAGCAAGTGCTTTGATGCTTATGGATATTCTCGATATAACAATTACTCAAAATGTTAAATGAGTCTTGTGATTAATCATCACTCTACAGCCACAAAACCACATTTCCTATGAATTTAAGACAGCTTATGAAAAATAACTTCAAATTTCTTATTAAAGTTATT
>NW_027750969.1:0-303 GCF_054177405.1 Leptonychotes weddellii | reverse complement strand
GAGGGAGGGAGGTTGTCAGACTCAGTGGCTTGGTCTTCCCAGCTGATCTGAACCTTCTGTGCAACCTCAGCCTAACACCATGACTTCCTGCTACATCAGCTCATCCCAGTGTCCAGGCAGCACCAGGATGCCTGCAGCAACAAATGTCTGTGGCTCCTCCACTGACATTGTGGGCCAGCCTGGGGCAGAGGCCAGGGCTGCCTCCCTGTGCCTGTCGGCCACCCTGGCACACGCCAACCGAGTGCGTGTGGGGGCAACCCCTCTGGGCAAACCCAGCCTCTGTATGCCCCACAGCTGCCGCAC
>NW_027750968.1:0-303 GCF_054177405.1 Leptonychotes weddellii | reverse complement strand
AGCATCAGAATTGGCTTTCGAGGGCCTAATATATGCCTAACACTAGCAATAGGGAGGTTAATAAAATAAGCTCAGCATCTGCCCCCATACAACTTATAGTCAAGAAGAGGAGACATATATTAAAAACATAACAAATAAACAATACCTAATAGGAACGCCACCGCAAACTGAGTCCTTTTCTTTTTTTTTTTTTTTTTTTAAGATTTTATTTATTTATTTGAGAGTGAGAATGAGAGAGAGAGAGAGAGCATGAGAGGGGAAGGGTCAGGTCAGAGGGAGAAGCAGACTCCCTGCCGAGCAGGG
>NW_027750967.1:0-303 GCF_054177405.1 Leptonychotes weddellii | reverse complement strand
TTTGCCGAACACCTCTTGTATACCACCAACTCAATGGAAACTATTCATTATTTCTCCAACTCTATGAGATAGTGTTTTTGTGTCCCCATTTTGCAGGTAAGAATGTACCTAACACTGTTTGGCACAGACTAATCCCTCAATACTTGTGAACGGCAAGATCTACTAATGCAGTCTCACCTCCACGTGGACATCACTATTAAGGCACTCGTCCCAGGACAGAGACCAGAAAGGCGCCTGGTCTATCTGATGCCACAGCGCCTGCTTTTCCCCACTGTAGCACTCTGCCTTCCTGTGGCAGGGCTA
>NW_027750966.1:0-303 GCF_054177405.1 Leptonychotes weddellii | reverse complement strand
CTTGACCCTAAACCACCCTCCCACCGGATGCCCGGCCGTTCTCGGGACGAGTTAGAACAGACCCGGGACCAGCTCTCTGGGGTAACTTAGCTGATACCACGATCTTGCCAAGGTTGCTGGCCTACCCAGATAGAGAGGTGGCCCCACGTGCTCAGTGACCTGCCCCCTCCCCTGCCCCACGTGCTCAGTGATTGTCCCCCTCCCCTGCCCCACGTGCTCAGTGATGTTCACCCCCGTCCCCTGCCCCACGTGCTCAGTGATCTGTCCCCCTCTCCTGCCCCACGTGCTCAGTGACCTGTCCCC
>NW_027750965.1:0-303 GCF_054177405.1 Leptonychotes weddellii | reverse complement strand
AGCTGTTCTGTTTTATGCAAGGATAAGCCCATGAGACCCCATCTTCCTATCACATATCTCCCTCCCAAAGTTTCCCAGGCATCATCCTGGCAGAATCTTTGATACCCAAGCCAATTTGAAAGTCACTGATGAAACAGAATGGAGTCAGGCAGTTTAGGATTTGACAGTGCCTTGTAGTACCTAAAGAACCTACAGGCTTACTTTTGGAGTAGCCTAGTGGGGGAGTAGATGAGGCCTGAGCTGTGTGGCCTACGGGGAAGAAGACACATGGAGGGTGGAATTGTTCCAGGAATGAACAGAGTC
>NW_027750964.1:0-303 GCF_054177405.1 Leptonychotes weddellii | reverse complement strand
TTTGACATTTTAAATTGCTACCTTTTATTTCAGGATAGTTGACATTCAGTGTTAGATTATTTCAGGTGTATAATAGACAAATGCCCTCCTTAATCCCCATCACCTATTTCACCCCAACCCCCCACCTCCTCTCAGGTAACCATCAATTTGTTCTCCATAGTTAGGAGTCTGTTTCTTGGATTGCTTCTTTTTTTTTTTTTCTTTGTTCATCTGTTTTGTTTCTTAAACTCCACTTAAGAATGAACTCATATGGTATTTGTCTTTCTCTGACTGACTTATTTCACTTAGCATAATACACTCTAG
>NW_027750963.1:0-303 GCF_054177405.1 Leptonychotes weddellii | reverse complement strand
GGTTGTCTACTTACATCTTTTCCAATAAGATCTCTCTGGTTCTCAATGACGCCCCAAGGAGGGATTCCAACTGTGCAGATTTTTCTCAAGGACTGGAAGGAATGGGCTTTCAGGGCATCCCCAACATGTTTCGACACACCTATGAACAACAGAGATCAAACTTTAACAGATGAATCGTGCAAAACACCGTGACTGCTGGAGACAAATGGGCATGGATATATGCAAAGGGACATTCTTAAGGAAAGTTGCTGGCACAGTGGAATGAATTTCTGATATCTTGGCTTCCTCTACTCTTTTTTTTTA
>NW_027750962.1:0-303 GCF_054177405.1 Leptonychotes weddellii | reverse complement strand
TTGGGTGCTCCCATGTTGGGGGCATAAATATTTAGATCTTTTGGTTGGACATTATGATATAATGTCCTTCTTCACCTCTTGTTACAGTCTTTGGCTTAAAATCTAGCTTTTCTGATAATGTATGGAATTCTGGTGTTCTTTTGACATCCTTTTGCATGATAAATGACTCTCCATCCCCTCACTTTCTTTTTTTTTTTTTATTCTTATGTTAATCCCCATACATTACATCATTAGTTCTAGATGAAGTGTTCCATGATTCATTGTTTGTGTACAACACCCAGTGCTCCATGCAGAACGTGCCCT
>NW_027750961.1:0-303 GCF_054177405.1 Leptonychotes weddellii | reverse complement strand
AGCATACACAGATGTGAAGCCCAAGCAGCAGCTCATCCCTCCCCTCCCCACTGCACAGGGCCAATTCTCAGGCTAGTCAAACCACACAGAAGCAACGTACTTCATATTTTATTGGACTGATTCGACTGATTTTCACCATTTGAGATGTAAAGGTAACAGGACTGAGAATGTCAGCAGCAAAGAAGCCACCCACAGGGCGCCTGGGTGGCTCAGTTGGTTAAGCGGCTGCCTTCGGCTCAGGTCATGATCCTGGAGTCCTGGGATCGACTCCCACATCGGGCTCCCTGCTCAGCAGGGAGTCTG
>NW_027750960.1:0-4381 GCF_054177405.1 Leptonychotes weddellii | reverse complement strand
TTGTTGTCTGATTGCTGTGGCTAGGACTTCCAATACTATGTTGAATAGCAGTGGTGATAGTGGACATCCCTGCCGCGTTCCTGACCTTAGGGGGAAAGCTCTCAGTTTTTCCCCATTGAGAATGATATTCGCTGTAGGTTTTTCATAGATGGCTTTTATGATATTGAGGTATGTACCCTCTATCCCTATACTCTGAAGAATTTTGATCAAGAAAGGATGCTGTACTTTGTCAAAAGCTTTTTCTGCATCTATTGAGAGGATCATATGATTCTTGTTCTTTCTAGTAAATTTATTTTATGTAATGTTTTCCCTAAGGTATAAAAGTAGCAGCATATACTTTTTTTTTTTATCTTAACTGTCTGTAAGCATAGTAATAAGACTGATTCTTGGAATATGCTTTTTAAAGTCCACATTTTGCAATTACTGACTAAGCTTTAGACTAGACACTTGGTCATTTCTTATAATTTCAAAATGTCTGATTTGTTTAAGGATTGTATTGAATTTGTAAACATGTAAATTATATCTTTTCAGAACTTCTTTAGAAAGTATGCACCAAGTGAGAATGGGCCAAATGGGATCAGTGCTGAAGTTATGGACACATATGTTAAAAGCTGTGGTAAGTTTTTCAAGCTCTACTTCCATTGATACATTGGAGTCAAGGAAATAGGCTATCCCAATGTTGCCATATTCATACACATTTACATTTAGCACATTGTAGGATTTTATCTTAGACCTTTTGGGCTGCTGTAACAAAATACCAGAGGGTGGCTTATAGGCTGAAAGTCCAAGATAAGGTACCAACATGGTCAGGTGAGGGCCCTTTTGGGGTGGAAGACTTTTTGTTGTATTTTCACCTGGCAGAATGGGCTAGGGAGCTCTGTGGGCTCTCATTTTTGAGTTTTTAGGATGGTAAGCACCTCCTAATACCATCACAATGGGCAGTAGGATTTCAACATACGAATTTTGGGAGGACATAGACATTCCAGTCATGGCAGATTAAAATGCTCTATAAGAAGATGATGAAAAGATAAAATCCTGATAAAAGAAGTCATTAATGTTTTGACATAATAGTAGTAACAAGGTGTAAATTCTGTTTAGTCTTTAATGGGTGTATCTTTGCAATCACTTAACTGTATTATCACTAAAAGTTATCTCTTCCTGGAAGCTGTTAATTTTCCCCGTGTTTGAGTAACTGCAATTAGTAGACTGTGGGAAAAATCTCAGTAATAATTATGGTTTAGATAAATCTCAAGATCTGTGTTAGAAGGATGTCTCTCATGATATTTTATTTTATGGTCCCTTCCTGGAAATAAGTAAGTGGTAGAATGCCATAGGGATTAATTCAATGTTTCGACCATTTATGCCTACCTATCCTCATGAAGTTTATATTCTAGAGGATTTTTAAAAGATTTTCTTAAGAGGTTTTTTTTTATTTGTTTGTTTTGTTCGTTTGTTTTTAAGAACTAGATTGTTTAAGGGAGGGTTAATAAAGGAGTTGACACTAGAGTTGAGTGCTGGATGGGATGTGGTATGTGGTAAGTTATTCTTATTTTATTTAAAATTTTATGTTTATGTTCCTATTTATACCTATCCTTAAGTTAGGGGGAAGCAAGTAAGGGGCTTTATAGACCTATAACAGTTGTATTTAAACTTTCATATCATTTTATGGCTTGTAAACTGCTTCTTATACATGACATTTTTTTATTTTTCACAATGTTCCTGTGAAGTAGTATTGCAGATTATTTTAGACAACATAATTTCTTCCCAAATTTATACTTGATGATGCAGTTTTGGCTTAGAAGTATAGAGAAAATGTAATATTTCTGGGAACTTTAAAAGCACCGAAATAAAATATGTATGTATATTAAAATCCTTTATGGTTTTGATCTTATTTTTACTGAAGGAATATAACATGTGTTACATGTAACTGTGTTTACCCATAAAAATGACCACATACAGTGTAGATTTAGAACTAAAAAAAATTGAGACATTCCAGAGAAAAATGTATTCTTTCTTTTTACTTACCCTTCCTCTCCTACTCTGTATTTTTCTTCTTTCTCTCCTACCATCCCTGCTTTCATTCTTTTCTTTCCCCTTTCTCTTCTTTCCTGTTTTTTTAGAACTTCAACTCTGCTTTCTGTGTTCTAAAAAAATTACATATCATGTAAAGACTAGGCTAGACATCTAGGATTACTCACATGACAGTTCATACTGTCTTTTATAACAAGGCTTGTCAGTCAAGTCTCCTGTACATGGCCTCTCTGTGGCTTGGACTTCTCAGAACTGGGTTCCAAGAGGAAGTACTCTCAGAGACAGGAAATTGTTGGTGTCTGAAGGCCTGGACTGGAAAGTCACAGAGCCTGCTTGGATCTACCTTGAATGAAAAGTGTGGCTATCTTTTTTTTATCTTTATCCTAGTTCTCAGTATCCTGTTACATGAGATATTTCACATGCCTTCCAACAATTATCTTGTGTCTTCTTACTGAACTTTTAGTTATTATAAACTTTTTTACATTATAAATCTATTTAATAAAGAATGCTTTTTCTACTTGAAATATATATACACATATCATCTATAAATATTGACTAAAATTTGAAAATTTTAGTAAAATTACTGTATATTATGGATACATGTCATAGTGTTGTACCTTTTATATAATGTCCCATTTTTTCCCACGACCCAATGAAAATATGACTGGCTTTTTCATTTAAAAAAAAGTAGCCATTTAAATTACACCTCTTGGACACTTAAATTGAAATTGGATCTTGTACCTCTCTTTTTCTCCAAGTATTACACATTTATTCCTTCGCTGATAATTGATTTGATGGCAGGCCTTCTCTTCATCTTATTTTGAATAGCCTTCTGTTTTCTATATATCTTGTTGTGTTACAAAATAATCATTTGTGTTTCGGTGAGTTTGGTAGCATTCCAGGTTATATTGGAGGTTGAAAGCCATTATTTGAATTTTTCATTAGAGGATTTAGTGATTAATAAGTTGCTAGCTACTTTGTACTGGAATGTGATTGTCAGACATTATCATATAGATGTATGTGTAACTTTCGTTTTAGAAAGTAAAGTTTTGAGTTTTGGGCAGAGTGTAAGAAGTGATAATAGTTATGGTGACATTTCTGGATTATGCAAAGTTTCAAGTCTGTATCATGCAAGTAAATTTGAGAACACTAATTATTCTTACACACATATCATTACTAAGTAAAGGGAAATAATTGTTTAGATGTCTTATATTTCTCTGTATTTTACTTTAAATCAAAGTTGTATTATAAAGCCAATTTGAAGACATTTCATATGAGGTCATAATACTAATGGGCAGCATCCCTTGGACAAGGTTCTCTTGGACAGGTATAGTATTTCCACTGAAGTTAAAGAATAGCTTCAGTTCCTCTAAAAATCCCCTGATCTACTTTGTGTCATCTCAGATTGTTCTGAATCTATTATCTGTGTCCTAAAAATTTCTGGGGATCATCCCACTCTTAATTCAGATGTCTTTTTCAGGATGTACTCCTCTTAAGCATTGACACTTAAAAGAATTATTGGAACATTCTGAATTCACACCTCCACCATTTATATAAATGTGAAAGAGAGAAGATCATATGCTATCTCACTTGACTTAAAAAAATATAAATTGAAGTGACCATCAAATATATTTATGACCCCAACCCACTGAGGCATTATTTTCCATTGGAAAATAATCCAGTAATAACAAGGAAATATTATTGTAAAAGCAAATGTGGTAAGAGAGTAGTTTATCAAAACATCTTGCCTTATCAGTAGAGACAGGCAATATTTATGGCATGTCTAGTTACATAAAAATTTTAGGTCAAAAGTACTGTTGCTACACATTGAATCATTATTACTCTAGAGGGATAGCCAAACAACTTGAAACAAAGTAGTGATAAAACTAATTTATAATTAACAAAGAGTAAGTTGTAGCATACAACAACTCAAGTGCATTGATACACAGTGGTGCTCTTTTTGAAAATTGTAGTTCAACTATCTTCATAAGCATATTATCAGTAGGAGTTTTGTATCCTTCAAGTTTTGAGCGACAAACCAGATTTTTAAGTGACTCACCTCTTAGAGAGCTCAGTGTTCTCTTTATGAATACCAGACGTAATACCCTTTGGTAAGTCACTCACTGGTTTTTTCGTGGAGGGCCATTTGTCATTTGTGGATTTGCGTATTTTGCAGCAATTTTAGAGCAGTGCTGCTACGGCATGGGTAAGCCATGGACCAGCAGCACTGGCTTCATCTGGGAACTTGTTTCTATTAGTGAGTCCCAATGCTTTGTCCCTGATGTTTTTGTTTTGTTTTGTTTTTGTTTTTTTATTAACATATAATGTATTATTTTTTTCAGGGGTACAG
>NW_027750959.1:0-303 GCF_054177405.1 Leptonychotes weddellii | reverse complement strand
ATGTCCTCTGAGCAGGTTGTCAGATTTAGCGTATAAAAATACAGATCACTCGGGCGCCTGGGTGGCTCAGTTGGTTAAGCGACTGCCTTCGGCTCAGGTCATGCTCCTGGAGTCCCGGGATCGAGTCCCGCATCGGGCTCCCTGCTCGGCAGGGAGTCTGCTTCTCCCTCTCCCACTCCCCGTTTGTGTTCCCTCTCTCACTGTGTCTTTCTCTGTCAAATAAATAAATAAAATCTTTAAAAAAAATACAGATCACTCAATTGAATATACTTTTCAGTATAGGTATATCTAGAATAGTGTGTG
>NW_027750958.1:0-303 GCF_054177405.1 Leptonychotes weddellii | reverse complement strand
TACAACTTGCTGTTGTCAATTTTTATTGAGCGTTCACAAAGATTTAGGCACTGAACCTACCCAGTGCCTTAAATCTCCCTGCCTCATAGAATGGTTTACCTTCTGGGCGCCTGGGTGGCTCAGTTGGTTAAGCGACTGCCTTCGGCTCAGGTCATGATCCTGGAGTCCCTGGATCGAGTCCCGCATCGGGCTCCCTGCTCGGCAGGGAGCCTGCTTCTCCCTCTGACCCTCCCCCTCTCATGTGCTCTCTGTCTCTCTCATTCTCTCTGTCTCAAATAAATAAATAAAATCTTTAAAAAAAAA
>NW_027750957.1:0-303 GCF_054177405.1 Leptonychotes weddellii | reverse complement strand
TCAAGATGGCACCTTGCCACTCACCAATGCATTAGTCTAACGATGAAACCACCTGGTGCTATTGCTTTTCCCTTGCTAGAAAGCACACACCAAAGTTAACTTTGGCTGGGTTTTGGGCAGCAGAGAAAATCTGGAATTGCTTGCTGCCATTGCCACATGTATTGAAAACCCAAGAGGGCATGACAGATGGGAAGTAAAGTTTGCATTATCAAAGAACAGAAGCGGTCTAAAAGAAACAGGTATCTCAATTGTGCAGGACTGTTGAATCTCAGATCTGTACCTCTGAGACAAATAATGCAAGAT
>NW_027750956.1:0-303 GCF_054177405.1 Leptonychotes weddellii | reverse complement strand
TGCTGTTTTCTGGCTTCTCGTATTAAGTCTGACGTCATTCTGATTTGTCTTCCATTATATGTAATGTAGTGTTGCTGTCTGAAAGGTGGCCCACTTTCCTCTTGAACTCAGGGATTTTTTTGTCTCCACCAGGACATGCCTAGGTGTGTGTTTATGCCCATGAATTCTGCCTTTTATTCTGGGTGTTCTTTGAAGTGTATAGATTTAAGTGTTTCTTCATTTCAGAGAAAGTTTTTTTCTGTTAACTGTTTCCTTTCCTTTTCTCATCTATTCATTTTCTCCTTTGGGAACTCCTTTTATTGT
>NW_027750955.1:0-303 GCF_054177405.1 Leptonychotes weddellii | reverse complement strand
CTCTCTCTCTCTCTCTGTCTCAAATGAATAAATAAAAAAAATCTTTAAAAAAAAATAAAAAGCAATAAACTTTTCACTTTAAAAAGTTTATCTTAGTAATAGTGTCCCTTTGGTACATTAAAAATTGGCATTATAGGATTATGCAGACTTTTCTCTTTTTTGACTGTGTCAGTTTTTGTAAGTTGTGTTCTCTAAGAATTTTTTAATTCCTTTGCATTTTCAAGTGTATTGGCAGAAAATTGTCCATTTATATTCTACCTCATTCTGTGAAATGGGTTACTAGGAATTTTTTTTTTTTTTTTT
>NW_027750954.1:0-303 GCF_054177405.1 Leptonychotes weddellii | reverse complement strand
CTTAGGTAGCAAAGAAGGGAAGCTTATGAGGTTTGGACAAACTAGGGCAGTTATGGGCACTAATTAGCTTCTATCAACATGTGTTTATGGAATGCCTACTCCGTGACAGGTAAGTTATAAGTCCTCACCAGCAAGAAGTAAAACAAGGTTTGCGCCAATGGAGTTTGTATTCTAGATGGCAGAACAGAGAGGAAGGAAGAAAAGGAAGTAAGAAAGAAAGAGAAGCAAGAAGGAAGGGAAGGAGGGAGGAAAGGGAAAAGATATAATGTTTTATGCAGAATTAAGTACACAAGAAAAAAAAAA
>NW_027750953.1:0-303 GCF_054177405.1 Leptonychotes weddellii | reverse complement strand
ACTTTGTCACCCTTGCAGATCATTTAACCAAGGGAATATTCAATAATATACAAGCAATACAAAGACATTCAAAACTAAAATCTATGCTATTCTTTAAAAATCAGACATGTTAACAGGCATTATAAGCAAAAAGGATTCCATGATCAAAAAAGTTTGGAATACTAGGTAGATCAGAGCCAGGTTCCTTTGCTTTAAGAATTCTCAGGGCTAGGGGCGCCTGGGTGGCTCAGATGGTTGAGCGTCTGCCTTCGGCTCCGGTCATGATCCCGGGGTCCCGGGATCGAGCCCCACATCGGGCTCCCT
>NW_027750952.1:0-303 GCF_054177405.1 Leptonychotes weddellii | reverse complement strand
TGGTGGAAGATTAATGTGCTGCAGAAAGTTCCTAGAAGAGTGCTCAACAAATAGTCTGTCTTCTCCTTCCACTTTCCCCAATCTCATCGGGAGGCTGAAGTGGAGCTGGAAGAAAGACAGTAGATTAGCCCTTGTCAGGAATCTCAGTGCCTGTGTTTCTTCAAGGGCCTCCTGGAAAGGAGAGTGTAACAGAGACCAGTGTACCCTAAAATGTATGCTTCTCTTTTCCTCAAGGCTAGAATGCCTGGGTTTCAACACATGGATGCTGAGAAGAAAACTACATTTCCCAGCCCCTCTTGTCAC
>NW_027750951.1:0-303 GCF_054177405.1 Leptonychotes weddellii | reverse complement strand
CCCCTAGTGCTGGAGTTTTGCGGTTCTCATTGATCAGTAAACTTGGTCTTGGCTTGTTGTTCTTGCTGATCTTCTGGGGGAGGTGTCTGTTGCTGTCATTCTCTGATGTCTTTGCCAGAGGCGGAATTGCCCTGCCCTTGCTGGTCTGGGCTAGGAATCTGCTCGGTTTTGCTCTCGGGAGCTTTTGTTCCCTGCAAGCTTTCCATACAACTTTGGAGGACGAGAGTGAAATGGCGGCCTCCCAATCTCTGCCCTGGAGGAGCCAAGAACTCGGGGCCCCCCTCCTCAGTACACCCCCAGGGA
>NW_027750950.1:0-303 GCF_054177405.1 Leptonychotes weddellii | reverse complement strand
TTCTAAAGTAAATCTATTACACAAATGAGACACATGGTATTTATACTTGTATATACATGTGATAATCAGTAGAAATTGACAAAATAAAGCTTATTTTGAAAGAATGTCAAATAGAGAAACATGAAAGGGACGAAGCAGTTTAGCCCCACCTTGCACATTACACACTACCACTAAAAACCAAAATTAGAGCAGATGGAGGAGAAAAAAAAAATTAGAAGTCTAAGATCTAATTATATGGGATGTATGATAAATTTACTATCAAGCTCAAGGATTAGGAAAAATAACTAGGTAATGCAGCACCAC
>NW_027750949.1:0-4381 GCF_054177405.1 Leptonychotes weddellii | reverse complement strand
AGGGGGAAATACATAGCCATCCAAGTCTCACTCAAAAAAAAAAAAAAAAAAACAGAAAAATCCCGAATTCACCAACTAACTCTACACCTTAAAGAACTGGAGAAAAAACAACAAAGCATGGCTAAGCTACACATTAGAAGAGAAATAATTAAGATTAGAGCAGAGATCAATGAACTAGAAACCAGAAACACAGTAGATCAGATCAACAAAACTAGAAGCTGGTTCTTTGAAAGAATTCATAAGATTGATAAACCACTGGCCAGACTTATCCAAAAGAAAAGAGAAAGGACCCAAATTAATAAAATTATGAATGAAAGGGGAGAGATCACGACTAACACCAAGGAAATAGGAACAATTATTAGAAATTATTATCAACAACTATATGCCAATAAAATGAGCAACCTGGATGAAATGAGGCCTTCTGGGAAAACTATAAACTGCCAAGACTGAAACAGGAAGAAATTGACAACCTGAATAGGTCAAAAACCAGTAATGATATTGAAGCAGTGTTCAAAAACCTCCCAAAAAACAAGAGTCCAGGATCTGCTGGATTCCTTGGGAAATGCTACCAAACATTCAAAGAAGAAATAATACCTATTCTCCTGAAGCTGTTTCAAAAAATAGAAACAGAAGGAAAGCCTCCAGACTCATTCTATGAGGCCAGCATTACCCTGATCCCCAAACCAGGCAAAGACCCCATCAAAAAGAAGAATTTCAGACCAATATTCCTGATGAATATGGATTCCAAAATTCTCAAAAATCCTACCTAATAAGATCCAAAAGTACACTAAAAGGATCATCCACCATGACCAAGTGGGATTTATCCCTGGAATGCAAGGGTGATTCAACATTAGCAAATCAATCAATGTGATAGAATACATTAATAAGTTGAGAGAGAAGAACAATATGGTCCTCACAATTGATGCAGAAAAAGCATTTGTTAAAATACAGCATCCTTTTGTGATTTCAACTCCTCAGAGTATAGGGATAGAGGGAACATTCCTCAATTTCATAAAAGTCATATTTGAAAAACCTACAGCGAATATCACTCTCAAATGGGAAAAGCTAGAGCCTTTTCCTTAAGATCAGGAACCCGACAAGGATGCCTACTCTCGCCACTATTGTTCATCATAGTACTAGAAGTCCTAGCAACAGCAATCAGACCACAAAAAGAAATAAAAGGTGTTCAAATTGGCAAAGAAGAAGTCAATCTCTCTCTCTTTGCAGATGACATGATACTTTATGTGGAAAACCCAAAAAACTCTATCCCCAAATTACCAGAACTCATACAGCAATTCAGTAATGACAGGATAAAAAAATCAATGCACAGAAATCAGTTGCTTTCTTATACACTAACAATGTTAATGCAGAAAGAGAAATTAGAGAAGTGATTCCACTTACAATAGCATCAAAAACCATAAGATACCTTGGAATAAACCTAACCAAAGATGTAAAGATCTATAGGCTAGGAACTACAGAACACTCATGAAAGAAATTGAAGACACAAAAAGATGGAAAAATATTCCATGCTCATGGATCAGAAGAATAAACATTGTTAAAATGTCTATGCTGCCCAGAGCAATCTACACCTTCAAGGCCATCCTGATCAAAATACCAATGGCATTTTTCAAAGTTCTGGAACAAACAATCCTAAAATTTGTATGGAATCAGGAAAGACCCTGAATCACCAAGGACATATTGAAAAAAATGCTGGGGGCATCACGTTGCCTGATTTTGAGCTATATTACAAAGCAGTGATCACCAAGACAGCATGGTACTGGCACAAAAGCAGACGCATAGACCAATGAAACAGAATAGAGAGCCCAGATATGGACCCTCAACTCTATGGTCAAATAATCTTCGACAAAGCAGGAAAAAATATGCAATGGAAAAAAAGACAGTCTCTTCAATAAATGGTGCTGGGAAAATTGGACAGCCACAAGCAGAAGAATGAAACTCGAGCATTCTCTTACACCATATGCCAAGTTAAACTCAAAATGGATTAAAGACTTCAATGTGAAACAAGAATCCGTCAAAATCTTAGAGGAGAACATAGGCGGTAACCTCTTCGACATCAGCCACAGCAACTTCTTTCAAGACACATCTTGAAAGGCAAGGGAAACAAAAGCAAAAATGAACTTTTGGGATTTAATCAAGATAAAAACTTCTGCACAGCAAAGGAAACAGTCAACAAAAAAAGAGCCAACCCAAGGAAAAGGAGAAGATTTTTGGATGTGACACTAGAGTCAAAGGGCAGATATCCAAGAACTATAAAGAACTTCTCAAACTCAACACCCAAAAAAACAAATAATCAAGTCAAAAAGTGGGCAGAAGACATGAACAGACACTTCTCCAAAGAAGACATACAAATGGCTAACAGACACATGAAAAAATGTTCATCATCAGCCATCAGGGAAATTCAAATCAAAACCACATTGAGATACCACCTTACACCAGTTAGAATGACAAAAATTGACAGGGCAAGAAACAACAAATGTTGGAGAGGCTGTGGAGAAAGGGGCAACCTCTTACACTATTGGTGGGAATGCAAGTTGGCACAGCCACTTTGGAAAACAATGTCCACAATAGCCAAACTGGAAAGAGCCAAGATGTCCTTCAATAGATGAATGGATAAAGAAGACATGGTTCATATATACAATGGAATATTACTCAGCCATCAGAAAGGATGAATCCCTACCATTTACATTGACTTGGATGGAACTGGAGGGTATTATGCTAAGTGAAATATGTCAAGCAGAGAAAGACAATTATCATATGGTTTCATTCGTATGTGGAACATAAGGAATAATGCAGAGGACAAAAGGGGAAAGGAGGGAAAACTGAATGGGAAGAAATCAGAGAGGGAGACAAACTATGAAAGACTCTCGACTCTGAGAAACAAATGGATGGTTGCAGATAGTGAGATGGGTGGGGGGTTGGAGTAACTTGGTAATGGGCATTAAAAAGAGCATGTGATATGATGAGCACTGGGTGTTATACACAACTAATGATTCACTGAACATTATATCAAAAACTAATGATGTACTCTATGTTGGCTAATTGACTTTAAATTAAAAAAAAAAAGAGTTGCATTCTCCACAGATTTCTTTCTCTGAGATATTTACATGGCATTTTCCTTATGCTCAGACATACTTCTATCTTCATGAAATTAGATGGTATTTTAACCAGAGTTCTAGACATTGTTCTTACATGGAGTTAAGTATATGGCATATTCCATAAGCTTCACCATATACACTTGAAAAGGTTTCTATCTTCATGAACAAAGAAGATAGATGAAAGAGGCTTCATACATGTCATGTTTCTCAGTGTTAAGTATATGGCACCGACCTTATATTATCAAACATCCATTTATATATGCTTATATCTTCCTGAAAGATGTTAGTTGAAAATGCTTTCTATACAGTGTTCTTCAAGTTAAGTACATGGCACTTCCCTTAGGCTTCCACACGTACATTTGAAATCGCTTCAATCTTCATGAAAGAAGATATTTTATGAAAGAGAGTTCTAGGGAGTATTCTTTCCTACAGTTAAGTACATGGCATTTTCCATACAGTTACCCATTTATATTTGAAAATGCTTCTACCTTAATGAAAGATATTTGTTGAAAGACATTTCTATACAGTGTTCTTTCTTAGAGTTAACTTTATGGTACTTTCTTTTTTTTTAAATCATGTTATGTTAGTCACCATACAGTACATCATTTTTGATGTAGTGATCCATGATTCATTGTTTGTATATAACACCCAGTGTTCCATGCAATATGTGCCCTCCTTAATATCCATCACTGGGCTAAGCCATCCCCCCACCCCTCTCCACACTAAAACCCTCAGTTTGTTTCTCAAAGTCCATAGTCTCTCATGGTTCATGTCCCCCTCTGATTCCCCCCCCCTTCATTTTTCCCTTCCTTCTCCTAATGTCCTCCATGCTATTCCTTATGTTCCACAAATAAGTGAAACCATATGATAGTTGACTTTCTCTGCTTGGCTTATTTCACTTAGCATAATCTCCTCCAGTCCCATCCATGTTGATGCAAAAGTTGGGTATGATGGACCACATCTTCTTTATCCATTCATCTATTGAAGGGCATCTCGGCTCCTTCCACAGTTTGGCTATTATGGACATTGCTGCTATGAACATTAGGTGCATATGGCTCTTCTTTTCACTACATCTGTATCTTTGGGGTAAATATCCAGTAGTGCAATTGCTGCATCATAGGGTAGCTCTATTTTTAATTTTTTGAGGCACCTCCACACTGTTTTCCAAAGTGGCTGTACCAACTTGCATTCCCACCAACAGTGTAAGATGGTGCCCCTTTCTCCACAACCTCTCCAACATTTGTTGTTTCTTGCCTTGTCAATTT
>NW_027750948.1:0-303 GCF_054177405.1 Leptonychotes weddellii | reverse complement strand
TTTTTCAAGAGTTAGTTTGGACTCTCTCTTGTATTGCCTCAAATTCTGCATTTTATGAGTAATTATTAAAAGTATCCCCCTACCACATTTTTGGGGGGTCTATACTGTGCTTGCCTTTTGGACTAGCCTTTTTCTAAATCATTGTAGGAAGTCCAGTTTGCCCCAATATTCTGATTTTTGGTCATATTTTCTTTCTTTTTTTTTTTTTTAGTTTATTTATTTGACAGAGAGAGACACAGCGAGAGAGGGAACACAAGCAGGGGGAGTGGGAGAGGGAGAAGCAGGCTTCCCGCTGAGCAGAGA
>NW_027750947.1:0-303 GCF_054177405.1 Leptonychotes weddellii | reverse complement strand
CAGGCCAGGCAAGACCTCAACTCTCCTAACGTCTTGGGGCCTAATCTGGAGTTGGGGGTAAAGCCTGAACACCACCTGCTCCCTCAGGCCCAGAGAGATCCTGTGCCATGTCAGTGAATGACACCCCTCTCCCAATTCTTCCAGGTAAGAAGGTTCTTGAAATACCCAGGAGGCCTAGTCTGGAATGTTCCACAGAAGCCCCATCAAGGCCCACATGCACAGATCCTAAGTGACAGGGCCTTTAGGGACACAAGCTCACAGTCATTTTCCCCAGGGCCCACTCATGGGTCTGGGGCATCTGGG
>NW_027750946.1:0-303 GCF_054177405.1 Leptonychotes weddellii | reverse complement strand
TTTATTGCTCCAAATAAGCATCACAAATTAATTGACATCTAAAAAATTTGCATTAAGGTAGCATTAAGCTTCTATACAGTAAAAGATTCATTAATTAAGCCTTCCTTTGACATTCCCAGTGAAATAAAAATCTAAATTGATTGAGCCATAAGACTGGGCACATTATTTTTATTCTACATATCTCAATGTCAATTAAAAGCTAAATTGATCATTGTTTTTTGGGTATAAATCTAAAATAGAAGTGTATTGTTTGTTGACAGATGAATGGTTAAAGAAAGTGTGATTATCTATCTAAATATATAT
>NW_027750945.1:0-303 GCF_054177405.1 Leptonychotes weddellii | reverse complement strand
TACTTGCCTGGTCCTCAGCACGTTCTAGGCAGATGCTATGATCTCTGAGATTTAACGTTGTTCTGAGAAGGGGTGTGTGTGTGTGTGTGTGTGTGTGCGCACGCGTGTGCACACGTGTGCCTGTGCCTGTATTATTTACCCATTTGATTTATACAATGTTCATCCATTGGAAAACCTGAAAAATATAGAAGTCTTTTTGCAATCCCTGCTGATGGGTGCATGTGGTTAGTGGAGAAATCTCAGAGGATATTTGCTTTTTGTCCCCATGTATAAGATGAACTATATTGTGGGATCCCGAGCAGC
>NW_027750944.1:0-303 GCF_054177405.1 Leptonychotes weddellii | reverse complement strand
GATCGAGTCCCGCATCGGGCTCCCTGCTCGGCGGGGAGTCTGCTTCTCCCTCTGACCCTCCTCCCTCTCATGCTCTCTGTCTCTCATTCTCTCTCTCTCAAATAAAAAAAAAAAAAAAATCTTAAAACAGTTGAAGGTCCTAAGAGGAGACTTACACAATTAGACAGATTACATGATCATGCTCGCTCAGTTCATAATTCTGTTTCCCTTTAGTGATCACTTCCTGGGTGATGTCAAGGAGATGGCAGAACAGTTTTCCATCTTCCCTGCAAAGAACACCAAGTTTGACAATTACCCGTTGAC
>NW_027750943.1:0-303 GCF_054177405.1 Leptonychotes weddellii | reverse complement strand
ATATTACTTGCCTGGTCCTCAGCACGTTCTAGGCAGATGCTATGATCTCTGAGATTTAACGTTGTTCTGAGAAGGGGTGTGTGTGTGTGTGTGTGTGTGCACGTGTGTGCACACGTGTGCCTGTGCCTGTATTATTTACCCATTTGATTTATACAATGTTCATCCATTGGAAAACCTGAAAAATATAGAAGTCTTTTTGTAATCCCTGCTGATGGGTGCATGTGGTTAGTGGAGAAATCTCAGAGGATATTTGCTTTTTGTCCCCATGTATAAGATGAACTATATTGTGGGATCCCGAGCAGC
>NW_027750942.1:0-303 GCF_054177405.1 Leptonychotes weddellii | reverse complement strand
GATTTCACTTATTTACTTGAAACAGAGAGAATGAGAGAGAGAGAGCACATGAGAGGGGGGAGGGTCAGAGGGAGAAGCAGACTCCCTGCCGAGCAGGGAGCCCAATGCGGGACTCGATCCAGGGACTCCAGGACCATGACCTGAGCCGAAGGCAGTCGCCCAACCAACTGAGCCACCCAGGCACCCCGAAAAATTTTTTAAAATAATTAAAAACTTCTATATCTGAAATTTAGATGGAAGACATTTAAAAACATGATCTACTAATGACAAAGCAATATTGAAAAGTGTATGTAAAAAGTTTGA
>NW_027750941.1:0-303 GCF_054177405.1 Leptonychotes weddellii | reverse complement strand
AAAAAAAAAAAGTTACTGTATTCCTATATATCTGGCTGTAGGGGAACGATTCTGAATGGATCCAAGTGGGATCTCTGAAATATATTTTAGATCTTTGGACTCTTTGTTTTTTGCTATGGAAATTTCCAGGTGCCTCCTTGTAAATTTTCATGTAATGGACATGATTACTTTTCCCCACAAGCATTTTGGCAGTTTTCACCTCAGGTATTCATTATGCCTGGGATGTGAGTTTTTCCTTTGTATGTTAACTTCTTAACTAATTTTGCTTGAGAGCTTGATATCAAGGATTTTAATACAGTTGAT
>NW_027750940.1:0-303 GCF_054177405.1 Leptonychotes weddellii | reverse complement strand
AGAGGGAGAGAGAATCGGAAGCAGACTCCACACTGAGCACAGAGCCCAACATGGGGCTCGACTCACAACTGGGAGATCATGACCTGAGCTGAAACCAAGAGTCAGACGCTTACCCAACTGAGCCACCCAGATGCTCCTGAAACTTCTGTTTGTTATCATCCAATTTTGGTGAGTTAGGAAGAGTGAGATGAGGCAAGTTCTGTGTATCAGAATCTTCCTCTTCAGATGGTTTTCCCCAACCCTGAGGAAAAAAAAAAGAGAGAGAGAGAAACCAAAGTATGTTTGAAGTTTAGATAATACATA
>NW_027750939.1:0-303 GCF_054177405.1 Leptonychotes weddellii | reverse complement strand
AGAGGGAGAGAGAATCGGAAGCAGACTCCACACTGAGCACAGAGCCCAACATGGGGCTCGACTCACAACTGGGAGATCATGACCTGAGCTGAAACCAAGAGTCGGACGCTTACCCAACTGAGCCACCCAGATGCTCCTGAAACTTCTGTTTGTTATCATCCAATTTTGGTGAGTTAGGAAGAGTGAGATGAGGCAAGTTTTGTGTATCAGAATCTTCCTCTTCAGATGGTTTTCCCCAACCCTGAGGAAAAAAAAAAGAGAGAGAGAGAAACCAAAGTATGTTTGAAGTTTAGATAATACATA
>NW_027750938.1:0-4381 GCF_054177405.1 Leptonychotes weddellii | reverse complement strand
TCCCTTTCAAAGGTTTTGCAAAGTCCAAACTATTTTCTTCACACTTGTTTGCTGTGTGGACATGTATATTGAGCACAAAAGCAGTGGTGGGGGATCTCCTGTGCCTTAGCAGGAATAGAGGTGGCCGCTCCTGTAGGGGAGACCAAACTTTACCTCTACCTCTGTAGGGTCTCCAGCTGTGCCTGAGAATTAAATTGACATAAGACATTAATAGGAGCGGGCGCCTGGGTGGCTCAGTCGTTAAGCGTCTGCCTTCGGCTCAGGTCATGATCCCAGGGTCCTCGGATCGAGCCCCACATCGGGCTCCCTGCTCTGCGGGAAGCCTGCTTCTCCTTCTCCCACTCCCCCTGCTTGTGTTCCCTCTCTCACTGCCTCTCTCTCTCTGTCAAAAAAATAAATAAAATCTTTAAAAAAAAAAAAGACATTAATAGGAGCAAAGCACCCAGATTCTTACACGTCCGTGGAAGCCTCCATAGAAAAATGGAAGCCCCCAAAGGGTGCTGGGTCTGTGTCTCTATACCAGGTTGAACAAAGAGAGGTAATTGTGGAAAAGGAACAAAATATACGGGGAGCTTAAAGGGAGATAAGAGGTATTTTAACACAGTCTCTTTGAATAGATTTCTCTGGGTCTGGACTCCCCGTCTGGTGATGAGAATGTTTCTTTCCTCCTGGCATAGGGAGAAATCGTTCACATGGGAGCTCATCTCCTGCTTTCAGGAAGAAAACCGATCAGAGCATTCTTCTGCACCTGCTGTTTTTTTAAGTGCCTGTGGCTTAAAATAATCCTTATGCGAGGAGTGGCATTTTTGAGTGATTTTATTCGGCCACCCTTCAGACATTAGGTCTAATCATGAGATGTGCCACCCTTATTCTTACCTGAAATCTATGTATTTTGGCCAATGGCAAGAAAGCAGCACATACTCAAAGAAAGCTGGTTCGAGCATATACTGTACCCACAGGACAGCATCGCAGACTTGCAAAGTGTTTTCTCCCACCTGGGGTCAAAATTGAGTCTTTATCCATGAGAAGATGCTCAACATCAATTATCATCAGGGAAATGCAACTCAAACTCACAGTGAGATATCACCTCACACCTGTGAGAATGGCTATTATCAAAAAGATAAGAAATAAGTGTTGGCGAGGATGTGGAGAAAAAGGAACCCTCGGGCACTGTTGGTGGGAATGCAGACTGGTGCGGCCACTCTGGAAAACAGTATGGAGGTTCCTCAAAAAATTAAAAATAGAGCTACCCTAAGATCCAGTAATTCTACTTCTGGGTATTTATCTGAAGCAAACAAAAACACGAATTCAAAAAGATAGATGCACACCTGTGCTTATTGCAGGATTATTTACAATAGCCAAGATACGGAAACAAACTAAGGGTCCACTGATGGATGAATGGATAAAAAACTATGGTCTATATACACAATAGAATATTATTCAGCCATAGAAAAGAAGGAAACCTTGCCATTTGCAACAACATGGATGGATCTTCAGGGCATTACACTAAGTGAAATAAGTCAGACAGAGAAGGACAAATGGATCTCTCTTATATGTGGAATCTAAATATATATATTTATTATTATGTATATTTATATTTTTATATATTGTATTATTTATATATTTGTATACATATCTAAATATGTATATATTTACTAAGCTTATAGATACAGAGAACAGACTGGTGGTTGTCAGAAGTAGGGAGTAAGAGAAATAGGTGAATTGCTTTGGGTTTTTTTCTAGTTTAAATAAATAGAATTTAAAAATCTTTGTGCATCTGGCTTTATGTACAACAAATATATGTCAGTCCAGCCTTCAGGTACAAGGTATGTAATATGACATCCCTTAAACTACAGCTGTATCACAGAAAATTATAAGCCATAGGCTACTGAGCACTTAAGAAGCTATGGTCAGCAGCATTTAGCTTAGTTGCTAACTGCTAGAGTATCTCCAGGGAGACATGGTGTTCTTCTTTTCTTTAAAAAGCAAGTGGAAATTTTTTAGAAAGAGTGGAAAGTTTCCTTTTTCTGACAAGGAAAAAAAAGTCAGATTTTATGCTTCTTGATCTTGGAAACTTTCTGTCCATTTTTGTCAAAGGATGAAGCAAGAGGGAGAGCCTGGAGAGAAAGGGGACAATGGAGAGGCTTTGCCTTTCTTTTCACTTTTGAGAGTTTATTTCTTGTGCTAGTTGAAAAGGAGAGACTCGAAGGAGAGGCAGTGAGTGTTCAGAAACTGGTAACAGCCAAATGACTTGCTCGGGAGCCAGTGGGACGGAAGTCAGAGGAGAGGCAGGACCTCAGTCAAATGTGCTCCTCATCTGAATGGGCCGGCCACACCATTGCCTCCGACTTTGGGCACATTAGTTAGCCTCTGGGCCTCAGTTTCCTCGCCTGTGAAACCCACCTATGTTGTTTCCTTTAGTCCCATCAGACTTCTTAACACTGACATTGCCACATCCTCAAAGGCCATGGACTCAACCTACTAAAGCTTGGCTTTCCTGTTGCTCCACGGAAATGGATCTCCAAAGTCACCAACAGCCTCCATATCACTTTGTCCAGTGGACCCCCAGCAGTCCCTAGCTTATTCAACACTACTGGCATTCCTCCTAGAAATACTTCAGTGCTCAGCATACCCATCCTCACCCTGCATCTCTCCCCCACCTCCCAGAGAGCCTTTCTCGGTCTTTATGCACCTCCTCCTCTGCCTGCCCCTTAAACCTGAGAGGCTGTGGGAACTTGACCTTTAACCCACTCCCCACAATCCACAAGCCTTCTTGGATAACTTACTCATTCTACTTTGGTTTATTGTTTGTTTTAAATGACCTTTGGCTTGTGGTTCCTATGTCCATATCTCCAGTTCTTACCTTCCTCCTTGAATCTCGTGTCCATACAAGTTTTTTTTTTTTTTTAAGATTTTATTTATTTATTCATGAGAGACAGAGAGAGAGACAGAGGCAGAGGGAGAAGCAGGCTCCCCGCGGAGCAGGGAGCCCGATGCGGGACTCGATCCCAGGACCCTGGGATCATGACCTGAGCCGAAGGCAGACGCTTAACCGACTGAGCCACCCAGGCGTCCCTCCATACAAGTTTTAAAAAGCTTTTTGTATGGCTGTCCCCAAAGTGCCTCAGTTTTAGTAGGTCAAAACGGAATTCATCAAATTTGACTTTTCTATTTTCCTGAAGATGGTGGTAGCTTACAGTTACCTAAGTCAGGAGGCTGAAATTATCTTAGGCTCATCCTCTGTATCTAATCATCTATAACAATTTCTACTGATTTGACATCTTTAAAATATTCTTGAAACTGACACTACCTCCCCATTCCTACTACTACCACACTGCCTTCTTTTAACAGGACCAACACAGCAGCCCATGGTCCTAGGTTGGGTTTCCCAGGAGGAGATTCTGGAAGGAAGTGGGAAAATGGGACAGGGAAGAGGAAGAAGGTACAAAGGACATGGTTTCAAGCCAAGTGCCAGCCTCAACCTGATCCCACAGAGGTGCACTTGAACGTAGACTCTGCCTTGGTTTGATCCAACTTGAGGAAGGGAGCTGGGCTCTCAACATTCCCACATCAGTCAGTCATTGCCAAGGACACACTGGGAGAAGGAGTAAAGGAGCCCCAGTAGCCCAAGGGCCGTCCACACAGAAACAGTAAAAGGGATCCAAAGGGACCCAATGGGGTCTAGGCAGAACATTGACACCATCTCCTTACACCTCCTAAATGAGCATGTGGTAGATTTCTATACTTCAGCCAAATTTATCTACCAAAATCAAAGAACTGGCCAGGTCAGTCTCCCACTTAAACCCTTTCAGTGACTTCCAACCTCTTAGCAGCACTCTGTGGAAACTGGCTTTCTTCACCATCCTAATAGGTATCAGAATCAGACAGGGGGAGGGCGACTGTGTTAAAATACAGCATGGTCTCCTGAAGATTCACACTGCACACGAGCTCATTAAAGCCTCTGAAAAGTCCTGCATTAAAGAAACCCATTCACTTGTTCAGCCAGGGAATTACTAGCCTTATCTGACCTTAACTTGAGTGCTTGCTTGTGTGTGTCTTGTGGGAGGTACCTCTTAACACACCTCTGTCAGCAGACCTTGGGGGGAAGTGTTGGCCTAGAGGATAAAGTTCCTCAGCATAGCACAGAAGTCTCTCCGTGGGCTGGCCTCACCTCCTCTCAGCCTCATCCCTGACTCTAGTAATGCCGAACTGTGTCCCAACCCGTGACATACACCTTGACGTGTCGCAGGGGCCTCTGTGTCCCATTTGTGCTGTACAATTGAGCTTTCTGTCAAAGCTCAGGTCTATTGACACCCCTTCCAGGAGGCCTTCCTAAGATCCTATATCAGGCAGGATTCTCCAGAGAAACTGCATCAGATTA
>NW_027750937.1:0-303 GCF_054177405.1 Leptonychotes weddellii | reverse complement strand
TGGGAGACCTCTAGGAGGTCTCTGGGAGGTGATCAGGCTCCCCTTCCACCCCAGTGGGGATGGGCCTGTCCAGGTCCTGGGGCCCCAGGCCTTACCGGAATCCGACGTCGGGAGCAGGTCCTCACCTGCCAAGTCTCCTCGAGTCTGGCGGGAACAGTGGAGTGGGGCCGGCCCGAGGTGACCGGGGTGGGAGACTGCCAAAAATTAGGCAGGGCACACCTTCGCCGTTATGATCCCTTGTTCTGTCACCGCCCTGCCGTTGCCCCAAAGCGGTGGTTGGGTTTCCTGGTCAGGGAACCAAAT
>NW_027750936.1:0-303 GCF_054177405.1 Leptonychotes weddellii | reverse complement strand
TTGCAAATGGCAAGATCTCATTCTTTCTGATGGCTGCATAATATTCCATTGTATATATATACCATATCTTCTTTATCCATTCATCTGTCGATGGACATCTTGGCTCTTTCCACAGTTTGGCTATTGTGGACATTGCTGCTATAAACATCGGGGTGCACATACCCTTTCTGATCCCTACTTTTGTATCTTTGGGGTAAATACCCAGTAGTGCAATTGCTGGATCGTATGGTAGCTCTATTTTCAACTTTTTGAGGAGCCGTCCTGTCTTCTTTCTGGGTATTTCCTGGCATGTATTCAGTGGTT
>NW_027750935.1:0-303 GCF_054177405.1 Leptonychotes weddellii | reverse complement strand
AGAGACACAAGCAGGGGGAGGGGAGAGGGAGAAGCAGGCTTCCCGCGGAGCAGGGAGCCCGATGTGGGACTCGATCCCAGGACCCCGAGATCATGAACTGAGCCGAAGGCAGATGCTCAATGACTGAGCCACCCAGGCGCCCTAGGGTTTTTCTTAATAAGCAATAATCTAGAGTTTATTTTTTAATATTAATTATTGAAGTATAGTTGACATACCATGTTATATTAGTTTCGAGTGTACAATATAACAGCTTGAAAATTCTATACATAACTCAGTGCTCACCACAGTGAGTATAATCATCGT
>NW_027750934.1:0-303 GCF_054177405.1 Leptonychotes weddellii | reverse complement strand
AGTACTTTTAGATGCACTGTCTTTCTCTTCTACTTCTGGGACTCTGATGATATGAATGCTAGATCTTTTGTTGTTGTCCCACAGGACAACACAGGTTCCTGAGGCTTTGCTCAACTTTTTCAGTCTATTTGCTCTCTGTTATCCAGATCAGGTGAATTCTATGGCCTGTCCTCATTTCATCATTTCTTTTTTTTTTTTTAAAGATTTATTTATTTATTTGAGAGAGCGAGAATGAGAGAGAGTACATGAGAGGGGGGAGGGTCAGAGGGAGAAGCAGGCTCCCCGCCGAGCAGGGAGCCCGAT
>NW_027750933.1:0-303 GCF_054177405.1 Leptonychotes weddellii | reverse complement strand
CTTGCTCCGCCCTAACCGATTTTCCCTCTTTTTTTAATCATTCTGGGCAAGTGCAAAGCAACTCCATGTTTAGATAGTCCAAGAATCCTTAGGGTATGTAAACAGAAGAATCCTTTTGCAGATTTACCACCTCTTCCTCCCAAATTACAGAGCTCCACAGGATATGACCTTGTAGTCCTGACATTAGCTTTTTGATTGTAGTGTCAGGCCCTGACATTACGCTTTTGAGTGCTGAAGCATCCATTTCAAGACATCTATCCTGAATAAACATATTGCCAGAAATATGACACAGACACTCACAAA
>NW_027750932.1:0-303 GCF_054177405.1 Leptonychotes weddellii | reverse complement strand
GGTAACCTGAGTGAGGGCCATGGTAGGAACACTGTCTATGAGGTTCCCAGAAGGAATCAAGAAGCTGGCATCCATCAAAATGGAAGTTAACCTTCGGTGTGTGCCCATCCCAGGTGGAAGAAGTCAGTGGGGGCGCTGGTGCAGGATTGAGGGGGATAAGCTGGTAAGTCCATTTGCCAGTAATGGTGATATGAGAGTTTGCCCCCCTGCCTGGCTGGGCAAGCTAGAGGCAGTGAGGAGGAACAGCACACCAGGCAGCAGAAAACCGGGACTGACGGGGGCCAGGAAAACCATGGTGAAATG
>NW_027750931.1:0-303 GCF_054177405.1 Leptonychotes weddellii | reverse complement strand
ACTATGATATTCCTTTAAAAAATAGAATAGTTGCTGTGATAAAAATACAGATTTTTCTAAGCATGTTTATGCCTTTAATATCTAGTTAGGTAGTGTCAACCTGTTAACAAAGTTAATGTCGTACATCTTCATCACTCCATAAAAGCAATTTTTTTCTCTTTTTACTTTATAGCTCTATTTGATAAGATATTTTAAAATGCGGTAAGAAAAATCTTATTTGTGGAATACTGACTTGGTATGTGATTATCCAAGTTTCTTTTGCCATTACTCATATGTTCATATACTTAGAAACAAATACACATG
>NW_027750930.1:0-303 GCF_054177405.1 Leptonychotes weddellii | reverse complement strand
TAATACACACTGGGTTGCAAAAACTAGCCACAACGAAAGCATATATAAAATCTCAATAATTTTTAAATATTGACTTCATGTTGAAATGATAATATTTTAAATATATCATTAATATTCATGCCATGCGTTTCTTTTTACTTTTTTTTGTAATGTGGCCACTAGAAAACTATAAAGTACGTTTGTGGCTCCTATTACATTTTTTTTTTTTTAAGATTTTATTTATTTATTTGTCAGAGAGAGAGAGAGCACAAGCAGGGGGAGCAGGAGGCTTCCCGCTGAGCAAGGAGCCCGATGCAGGGC
Organism: Leptonychotes weddellii; assembly: GCF_054177405.1. Classification (NCBI taxonomy): domain Eukaryota; kingdom Metazoa; phylum Chordata; class Mammalia; order Carnivora; family Phocidae; genus Leptonychotes; species Leptonychotes weddellii. Next base: position 3 of record NW_027750930.1, on the reverse strand, counting down.
TCG
>NW_027750929.1:0-303 GCF_054177405.1 Leptonychotes weddellii | reverse complement strand
GGCACCTGGGTGGCTCAGTTGGTTAGGCGACTGCCTTCGGCTCCGGTCATGATCCCAGGGTCCTGGGATCGAGCCCCGCATCGGGCTCCCTGCTCGGTGGGAAGCCTGCTTCTCTCTTTCCTACTCCCCCTGCTTGTGTTCCCTCTCTCGCTGTGCCTCTACCTCTCTCTGTCAAATAAATAAATAAAATCTTTAAAAAATAAATAAATAAAAAAAATAAAAGTAAAAAGATTGTTTCAAATCTCTCCTTAACACTTAAATGTCATATATATTTTTTTTAAAGTAGGCTTCACAGCCAACATG
>NW_027750928.1:0-303 GCF_054177405.1 Leptonychotes weddellii | reverse complement strand
GCTGCTGACAGCAAGCCCCAGGGTCCCGGGGCCCAGTGCCCATGGTCTCCCAGACTAAACCCACCAAGCGAGGAGGAGCCCATCCGTGCCCCGGTGTCCTGTCCATCGATGCTCATCAGACCCCTGAGCAACACGGGGCGCCCCACCCACAGTCGCGCCCGCCACGTCCGGTACTCACCGTGCTTCTCCTCGGCCTCCATGTCTACTACAGGGACCTGGGCAGGAAGCAAGGAGGAAAAAGCTGATTCTCGATATGCTGCTTCCATGGATCTCCTCAAAGCAATGACAAAATTAAAGAAGGCA
>NW_027750927.1:0-4382 GCF_054177405.1 Leptonychotes weddellii | reverse complement strand
TTATCAATTCCTTTTTAAAAATCTTTTTTAGGGGCGCCTGGGTGGCTCAGTTGGTTAAGCGACTGCCTTCGGCTCAGGTCATGATCCTGGAGTCCCTGGATCGAGTCCCGCATCGGGCTCCCTGCTCGGCGGGGAGTCTGCTTCTCCCTCTGACCCTCCCCCCTCTCATGTACTCGCTCTCTCTCATTCTCTCTCTCTCAAATACATAAATAAAATCTTAAAAAAAAAAAAATAAATAAAATAAATAAAAATCTTTTTTAATTTTCATTTTAGAGCCATATTCTATCCCTTCATTGTATTTAACCCTATTTTTTGTATATATATGTTTTTCTTTCTTTAAAATTTTGGGATACAGTTTCTTCTAACAGACCAAAATATACCCTAAATATAATGTATGATGTCCTAATCTCCCGCCTGATCACATTCTCTTTTAATTTTTTTCATTCTTTTTTCAACCAACTTCTTACATTAACAATTCCTTTTTTAAAATATTTTTTAATTTTCATCTTTACAGTCATATTCCATCCCTTCATCGTACTTACCCTTATCTTTGTATATATATAAGTTTTTCTTTCTTTAAAATTTTGGGAGGCAATTTCTTCTAACAGACCAAAATACACCCAAAATCTACTGTACGGCTCTATTCTATTCACCAGCCTGATCATATTCTTTTTTTTTCTTCCCCCTTTCTTTACTCCCTGGTTTCAGGTCTCTTCTGATTTGTTTAGTGTATACTTTTCTGGGGTCATTGTTACCCTTTTAGCATTTTGTTCTCTCATTCATCTGTTCTCCTCTGGACAAAATGACAAGATGGAAAAAGTCACCTCAAAAAAAAGAACAAGAGGCAGTCTTGACTGCCAGGGACGTAATCAATATGGACATTAGTAAGATGTTGGAACTAGAGTCCAGAATGACGATTATAAAGATACTAGCTGGGCTTGAAAAAAGCACAGAAAATACTAGAGAATCCCTTTCTGGAGAAATAAAGGAACTAACATCTAATCAAGTCAAAATCAAAAAGGCTATTAATGAGGTGCAATCAAAAATGGAGGCTCTAAATGCTAGGATAAATAAGGCAGAAGAGAGAATTAGTGCTATAGAACACCAAATGATGGAGAATAAAGAAGCTAAGAAAAAGAGAGATAAACAACTACTGGATCAAAAGGGAAGAATTTGAGAGATAAGTGATACCATAAAGCAAACAACATTAGAATAATTGGGATCCCAGAAGAAGAAGAAAGACAGAGAGGGGCTGAAGGTATATTGGAGCAAATTATAGTGGAGAATTTCCCTAATTTGGGGAAGGAAACAGCCATCAAAATCCAGGAGGCACAGAGAACCCCACTCAAAATCATTAAAAATAGGTCAACACTCTGACATCTAATAGTAACACTCACAAGTCTCAGAGACAAAGAGAAAATCCTGAAAGCAGCTTGGGAGAAGAGGTCTGTAACCAACAATGGTAGAAACATTAGATTGGCAGCAGACCTATCCACAGAGACCTGGTAGGCCAGGAAGGACTGGCATGAAATATTCAGAGCACTAAATGAGAAAAATATGCAGCCAAGAATATCTAGTTAGGCTGTCATTGAAAATAGAAGGAGAGATAAGCTTCCAGGACAAACAAAAACTAAAAGAAATTGTTAACACCAAACCAGCCCTACAAGAGATATTGAAAGGGATCCTCTAAGCAAAGAGAGAGCCTAAAAGTAACACAGACCAGAAAGGAACAGAGACAATATACGGTAACAGTCACCTTACAGCCAATACAATGGCACTAAATTCATATCTTTGAAGAGTTGCCCTGAATGTAAATGGGCTAAATGCCCCAATCAAAAAACAGGGTATCAGATTGGATAAAAAAAAGAAAAACAAGACCCATCAATATGCTGTCTGCAAGAGACTCATTTTATACCCAAAGACACCTACAGATTTAAAGTGAGGGGCTGGGACACCACTCACCATGCTAATGCACATCAAAAGAAAGCTGGGGTAGAAATCCATGTATCACAAATTAGATTTTAAACCAAAGACTGTAATAAGAGATGAGGAAGGACACTATATCATACTTAAAGGGTCTATCCAACAAGAAGGTCTAACAAATTTAAATATCTATGCCCCTAACATGGGAGCAGCCAATTATATAAGCCAATTAATAACAAAACCAAAGAAACACATCGACAATAATACAATAATAGTGGGGGACTTTAACACCCCCCCTTACTGAAACAGACAGGTCATCTAAGCAAAAGATCAACAAGGAAATAAAGGCTTTATATGACACACTGGACCAGATGGACTTCACAGATATATTCAGAGCATTCCATCCCAAAGCAACAGAATACACATTCTTCTTGAGTGCACATGGAACATAATCCAGAATAGATCACAACCTGGGTCACAAATCAGGTCTCAACCAGTACCAAAAAACTGGGATCATTCCCTGCATATTTTCAGACCACAATGCTTTGAAACTAGAACTCAATCACAAGAGGAAAGTTGGAAAGAACTCAAATACATAGAGGCTAAAGAGCATACTACTAAAGAATGAATGGGTCAACCAGGAAATTAAAGAAGAATTTTAAAAATTCATGAAAACAAATGAAAATGAAAACACAACTGTTCAAAACCTTTGGGATGCAGCAAAGGCCATCCTAAGAGGGAAGTATATAGCAATACAAGCCTTTCTCAAGAAACAAGAAAGCTCTCAAATACACAATCTAACCCTACACCTAAAGGAGCTCGAGAAAGAACAGCAAATAAAGCCTAAAGCCAGCAGAAGAAGAGAAATAAAAAAGATCAGAACAGAAATCAATGAAATAGAAACCAAAAGAACAGTAGAACAAATCAATGACACTAGGAGCTGGTTCTTTGAAAGAATTAATAAGATTGATAAACCCCTGGCAGACTTATCAAAAAGAAAAGAGAAAGAGCCCAAATAAATAAAATCATGAATGAAAGAGGAGAGATCACAACCAACACCAAAGAAATACAAACAATTATAAGAACATATTATGAGCAACTATATGCCAACTAATCAGACAATCTGGAAGAAATGGATGCATTCTTAGAGATGTATCAACTACCAAAACTGAACCAGGAAGGGACAGAAAACCTACACAGACCCATGAACAGTAAGGAAACTGAAGCAGTAATCAAAAATCTCCCAACAAACAAGAGCCCAGGACCAGATGGCTTCCCAGGGGAATTCTACCAAACATTTCAAGAAGAATTAATACCTATTCTTCTGAAACTGTTCCAAAAAATAGAAATGGAAGGAAACTTCCAAACTCATTTTATGAAGTCAGCATTACCTTGATCCCCAAACCATACAAAGACCCCATCAAAAAGGAGAATTACAGACCAATATCCCTGATCAACATGGATGCAAAAATTCTCACCAAAATACTAGCCAATAGGATCCAACAGCACATTAAAAGGATTATTCACCATGATCAAGTAGGATTTATTCCTGGGCTGCAAGGGTGGTTCAACATCTGCAAATCAACCAATGTGATACAATACATTAATAAAAGAAAGAACAAGAACCTTATGATCCTCTCAATAGGTGCAGAAAAAGTACAGCATCCTTTCTTGATTTAAACTCTTCACAGTGTAGGGATAGAAGATACATACCTTAATATCATAAAAGCCATCTATGAAAAACCCACAGCAAATATCATACTCAATGGGGAAAAACTGAGAGCTTTTCCCCTAACGTCAGGAACACGGCAAGGATGTCCACTATCACCACTGCTATTCAACATAGTACTAGAAGTCCTAGCCTCGGCAATCAGACAACAAAAAGAAATCAAAGGCATCAGAATCAGTAAAGAAGTCAAACTCTCACTCTGCAGATAATATGATACTTTATGTGGAAAACCCAAAAGACTCCACCCAAAAACTGCTAGAACTCATACAGGAATTCAGTAAAGTGGCAGGAAACAAAATCAATACACAGAAATCAGTTGCATTAACAAGACAGAAGAAAGAGAAATTAAGGAGTCGATCTCATTTACAGTTGCGCCCAAAACCATGAGATACCTAGGAATAAATCTAACCAAAGAGGCAAACAATCTGTACTCAGAAAACTATAGAATACTCCTGAAAGAAATTGAGGAAGACACAAAGAAATGGAAAAATATTCCACGCTCATGGATTGGAAGAACAAATATTGTGAAAATGTCTATGCAACCTAGAGCAATCTACACATTTAATGCAATCCCTATCAAAATACCATCAACTTTTTTCAAAGAAATGGAACAAATAATCCTAAAATTTGTATGGAACCAGAAAAAAACCCGAAAAGCCTGAGGAATGTTAAAAAAGAAAAGCAAAGCTAGTGGCATCACAATTCCAGACTTCAAGCTCTATTACAAAGC
>NW_027750926.1:0-14086 GCF_054177405.1 Leptonychotes weddellii | reverse complement strand
GACATCTTGGTTATATCTGCATCCATTTGTAAATCTGTAGCATAAGTCATAATCTCTGAGTCTTTTCTATTTTGGGGGCTCCTCCTCCTAGTCATTCTGTTGATGGGTGTTTGAGGGAATATATAGAGTCCAAGTTATTGACCAGAACCCAAGCAAGATGCTCCTGTTTTCTTGGGACCTTATGGTTGCTGGCCTCTTGTTTTCCCAATCTGTGTTCTGGGGGAGGGGCCTGCCGGGCTGTTACTCAGGCATCCCTGTTTGGGCGGAGTTGCCCTGCGCCCCTGTGGCGGGGGATGGGCTCAGTGGGAATCAGTATTTGGGGCTTTTGTTCTCTGACGCCTTTCCCTGGAGGCTTTCCGCGTCTCTTCCGTGAGTCAGAGCAGAAGAGACAGTGTCCAACCCTCTGCCTCAGAGCAGAGAGACCTCAGTCTGTTCTTCAGTGAGCTCTCCAGGCCACACCATCTCTGTTTCTGTCCGTGCTGCTATAAACTGCAACGTCCTGGGTTGTGCGCCCCTCTGCAGCACTCCCAGTCATGCTTCCAGGTTGGGGCATGTCTCTGCCCTTTGTGCTTCTAAAACCGCCAGCTGCTCCCAGTTCGTGCTTGCCCGCGTGACTCCAGCGCTTGGGGTTCTGTCCCAGGGAACAGAACAAGAACAAGCAGTTCTTGTGCGCGCGACCCCGCCGCTCTGGGATTCCACCCCAGGGATTGCAGTTCACCGGCGGGACCCCGGCGCACCGGGTTTCCATCTCGGAGGTTGCAGTTTGCGTGCGTGCGACCATCGCTCCAGGTTTCTGTCCGGGTGGCTGTGGTTCACGTGTGCGTGACCCCGCCGGTCTGGTTTTCCACCCCAGCGGCTGCCCTAAAGTCCTTTCCCGATGCTACCGGTCTGCGAGTCTGTGCCCCCTCCGCAGCGCGTGAGGCTGTCACTCACCGGCGGTGTAGGATTCCCCACGGCCAGGCACCCTCCCGCTGCTGTTTATCCTCCAATATCTGCCCGCAGAATCACGGCTCTCCACTTCGTACCTCAAAACCAACTGCCTGCAATATTCTGTTTGTAGAGATCCAGATCTTCTTACATCAGGCTGGTTTTGTGGGTGCTCAGGGTGGTCTGGTAGATATCTTGCTCAATTCCGGGGACCAGTTGAAATAGCGTCCCCTACTCCTCCACCATCTTTCCCCTCTCCCTCCGATGTACCACTGTTTAGATAAAGTTGCTTTGCAACCATATCAATTTAGAATAAAAAATCCAAATAAAATAAAAACACATAGCCACTAAGCTTATAACTTGATTGAGATAGATTTGATTTTACAATCAGCTTTCTGAAAGTGACTTACTCACCCAATATTGACTTATTTTGTTAGATAAGAGATACTATCACATAGTAAAAATCTACCAATTAACAGAATTGGACCACCAGCATATAAACTCTATAAAGGCATAGGTACTGTTCTCTTCGCATCTGTGCCCACAACGCCTCACTAATTGTTGGACAAATAAATGTATTTCTTAAAGCAGATAAGACAAGCATAAGTTCTGTGGTACCCTAAAAATTGGTGCACCTATTAATGTAAGATAGTGGGTATGATGGAAGAGGTGATCAATTAATTAAATAAATATATCTCCATCTCGTAAGGAAGCCATCTCAGTAGTACACAGGTAATAGGAAATTAAGATGGAAAAAATTGGGTAAACCAGAGAGATAATTAAAAATCCACAGAATTGTGTATAGGTTATATACAGTTGGTGAAAGAAAGGGCGGGATTTAGGATGATGCATGCTCCATTTTGTGATATTAAGAATAGTGAGAAAGAGCCAAAGGCCGGGAGCTTTTGACTTAGTTGTGATGTGCTCATTTTGAAGCTGTTTAATATGCCCAGATGAAGTAAAATACATACTTGAACATGAGAATATGGATAGAAAATGTCTTTGTTGAAATACAATTCTGGGAGTCACCTGCAAATATATTCTGCTTTAAATTGTGATTAAGTCAAAACATAGTTATATGAAAACAATGAAGCGTGGATCACTGCATCAAAAATTAATGATGTATTGTATGGTGACTAACATAACATAGTAATATAAAATTTAAAAAACAACAACAACATAGCTGCCATTCTCAAAAACCTACTAAGGAGAGAAATACAGAAAGTCAGAAACTTAAAAAAAAAAAATAATAATAATAAATAAAAAGTCAGAAACTTGCCAAGCAGGGGGAAAGTGCAGCAATAGAGATGAGCTCAGTGTGTGATGGAGACTTGACCACAACCTCAGGGTCCAGTAATCCATGGTCTGTTGAAAGAGCAATGCCACTGAAGTTTAGGATTTCCTCTTTCTCTTTTGAGCAAATGGTCAAAAGACCTTGATCTCTGCAAAATAATTATAACAATACCCATCTAGCATACAGTTGTGGCTATTAAATAAAATAAACTTTATGAATAAACCTTTTTAAAAGTCAAATGCTTAAGACAGTGATCTAATTTTAATTTCAGTTGTTCACTATTATACATTCCAGTTCATAGATGGTATGCAAATTGTTCAGGTCACACAGCTATTATGTAGTGAAATGAGCATTCAAACTCAGGTTTGTCCAACTCAAAAATTCAAACACTACTGAATTTTTTTTTCTACCAAAACCCACTATAGGTTTATGAACATAACCAAATAATTTATTGAGTCATCATCCATTAAATTAATCAGTCATAATAACGGCCTCCTAAAAAAATTCTTGATAATCATGTTTCACTAGGTCATAAAGTTCTTCCAAGAATTTTTTTCAGTGCCTCCTTCACTTCCTTATTTCTCAGGGTATAGATGAGGGGGTTGAGTATGGGGGTCACCACGGTGTAAAAGAGGGAAACGAATTTTCCCTGGTCCTTGGACCTACTCTTGGCTGGCTGCAGATACATGAAGATGATGGTTCCATAGAAGATTATGACAACCATCAGGTGGGAGGAGCAGGTCCCAAATGCTTTGTGCCGTCCAATGGCTGACTTGATCTTCAGAACTGCTAGGGCAATGTGCCAATAGGAGATCAGGATGAGTGATAAAGGCACCACCAGGAATAAAACACTAGCCACAAAGAGCTCTGCCTGATTGAAAGTGGGGTCCACACAAGCCAACTTGATGAGCACAGGGACCTCACAGAAAAAATGATCCACTTGGCGATGGCCACAGAAAGGCAGCTGCAGGGTGAGAGTGGACTGTATGAGGGTGGTGGCCACCCCACTGAGCCATGCCACAGATGCCAGGATATGACAGAATCCAGGGCGCATGGCAAAGGCATAATGTAGAGGACGGCAGATGGCGATGTAGCGATCATAGGACATCACAGCCAGGAGGACACACTCTGTGGATCCCAGGGCAAGAGAAACATAGAGCTGAACCACACAGCCACCGTATGTGATGGACTTATCTGAACCACCCAGGTTGACTAGAAGCTGAGGAGTAATGCTGCTGGTGAAACAGAGGTCCAGGAAGGAGAGATGGGAGAGAAAAAAGTACATGGGAGTGTGCAGTTTAGAGTCCACGAGGGATACTAGGATGATAGTGGCATTGCCTAGGAGTGTCATCATGTACAGAAACAAGATTACCCCAAAGAGAACAAGCTCTAACTGAGGCCGGTCAGAGAAGCCTACCAAAATGAACCCAGGGAGTGTGCTATCATTAGTCCACCACATTACTCTCTGATTATTAACTGCTGAGTGATAAGGTCATATTAAACAGAAACTGCAGGGATTTTATGTAAATTCCTTTACAATTAAGATCTAAGTGTTGAAAAATAAGACTTCAGATGTAGGTAAAGATAAAGAGAATATTGAGTGCGATGTCATTGATTGTCCCATGAAGTGGCATACCTGGTGTGTTGATCATAGGTTTTCCATCTATCTTGAGGACAAAACAAAAGTCAAAATGCTTCAAAGATAAAGTTTTCCCACTGTTTCATAACTATCTTTTTTTTCAATACAAAGGTAATGGAATTGTGTAGGAAATATGGGAATTGCAAACACCATACTGCATTCTCAGAATCGATCAAATGGATGGATATATTAGGTAGGAACATGAGGAAATATGCCAGAATGTACAAGATATCACCTGAGTAAGCAGTGTGTTATGAGAATGCTGAGTAGGGAGAGGAGTCTATAGAGGGAAGGTTGAGATTAAGTTCAAGTGCTAGATTACATCTTGCTCTTAAAAAATGAGGAGAGCAAAGACGATAGAATTGCACAATGGTAAGAAATGAGTAAAGAAATGGGAAGTACACTATAGAATGCCATCAAAAAGAAAGGAACTAAATTTGAGGTGTGTACACTGCCTATGCTACATAACAGAATATGATACCTACAAGGTAAATTTGAGTCACTTTTTCAGTGACCATAAACATCAGTAAGCATTATTTGGATAGCAGAGGTTTTTGTTAGGAGGGTGTTTATTTGATTTGAATTGTCCTTTTCAAGATAAATATGGCTACACAACATAGATTTGGGGGGTTACTAGAGGGGAGGTGGGCAGGGGGATGGTTGAGGTAGGTGATGGGTATTAAGGAGTATACTTGTCATGATGAGCATCAAGTGTTGTATAGAACTGTTGAATCACTAAATCCTAAATCTGAAACTAATATTACACTCTATGTTAACTAGCCAGAATTTAAATAAAAACTTGGGGGAAAAAAGAAACAATATAAAAGATTTTTAAAAAGAAGACACTCTAGTCCAGAAACAATGTAGGCAGTTAATATAACAGTGAACAAACACCACGTTATGAATTTGGGAGAGAATGAAGGTGATGTAAATAGAATGCAAGAAATGCCACAGAGAGTTAAGTGACAATCATTAAGATTTAACTACTAATGGAATATTGGACGAATGAATAGGAAAAAGTTAAATTATTGAAGCTTTACATACGATGAAAAAGGGAAATGGAGTAATTAAGAACAGCCTGCATCATTCAGCCCCAAGTTACTTGGTGATGCCAGGAAGAATCAGACTGATAATTTCTACAGAGTCCAAGGACAGAATTGACGACCATTGTTTTGATGTTCTCCTTGGGATAAAGACTTGGACTCAGAGTCTCACTTAAGCAACAACACATGGATAGCAGCTACTCATTTGACAGCCCTCACAATTTAGACTCTATGTAAACATGTAATTCATATATATCTTATATAACTATGATAATTGCATAAAAACATAATTAGAGAAGCTCAGTTAAAACAAGCACTACCCCAGTCAAAACCCTGCATGTCTGAAGAACAATATGGTGAATTAATAATTGTGATCTCCAGTCTCTTACAAAGCAAATGCAGTTGAAAGGAGTTCATTGAGTTCATTAAGATCCTAAGTCTTTATTCTGAAGTTATGTTTCAACAATCCTATTGAACTTTTAAATTTTTGCTGACTATATTTCTTTATACAACCAAGTTTGCCATCTCAGTTCAAGTTTTAAAATTTTTTCTTTTATGGTCTGAAAATGGACTTAAAACTAGTGTCCTTCCACCGGAACACAACTGAAGCCATATTTATTGTGCTTAGATACACATGCCATCATTCCTTCTCCCCATGTTGAAGGCAGTCTATAAAGCATGATGAAAATTCAAGGACTTTGGTGACAGAAAAAGTTTAGATTTAATTCTTGGTCTTCCACCTTTTGGTTGTGCACCCTGAGTAAATCAGTAGGTATCACTAAGCTTTGGTCTGTCTGTCTGTGACATGGAGATGATAAATAGTTCCCGTTTCTAGGGATAGTGTAAGGAAAGTATGAGGTGGCAGCTCACACTACCTGTGCTGTCGTTGGGAATGAAGGTGCATGAAAAAACAGTGTATTCAGTGTGTGAATCAGAGTATTAAATGGTAAGGTCAGAAGTCCTTCATATGGCTTACAAGCCCCTCTGTATTTGCCTAAACCTAGCTTGCCAGGCTTTGATGCCTCCTTCCAAGCCCCAGAAGGAGATACTGCCAGTCGCCAAGTTCTGTCATGTGCTGTGATTCTCATAGTGTTCACTCACGGCATCTGCCCAGACATTTTTACACAGCCTTTAAGACTTGGTTCAAGTAACGCTTTCTGGGAATCTTTATAGAAAAGTCACCTTTTCCAGTTCATTTCTACATCACTCTGTAGGTACTTCTATATACATTGTTAGCATTAAAGGATATTGAATGTCATATCTCACTGATCTTGATGACCTTAATATGTAGCACAGTCTCCAAAAAATGATTGTGAAATCAATATGTGTGTATGTGTGTAAATGAATTAAAATAAAAATGAAGATTTTTATCACTTATTTCATTATATATATCTTTTATCTGCCAACATTAATACTGATCTTTTATCTTTATCATGGATTTCATTATAAATATAATATATAATTAATAATATAATATATAAAACATATAATGAAACCCATGATAAAAATAAAATATCTATAAAAATATGATATACAGTCATGTGCACATTATATTATAAACAAATATTAATATATAGTCATGTATACATTGTTATATTAAAATAAATGTAATGAATATATAATGTATATTTTATATATAGTAAAATAAATGATAAAAATAACAGATAATAGATGAAGAGAAATAAAACTTTGGAAATAGATAAAAAGAAAGGGTTAAAATAGAGAATATAAGGATAAAATAAAAAATCCATTCAGGTTAAGGGTTTCCCTACTTTTTCATCACTATCAAATTTATTTATATATAATTTATATATATGTATATAAAATTATATGTGATTGTCAAACACTGCTCCATTCAACCATACACACACTGAGGGTATGTTTTTCCATCTTTTCAACAGTGTGTTTTAAGGTACTTTATAGATCTTAGATGGATAATTATAACTTATTTCCCATTGGGCATTATGTCAATTAATGTATCCACCAGTATTTATTGGATATATACTGTGTTCCAGGCCCTCTGCTAGATATCAGGGATATGAAATTAAAAGGGCATGAATTTGCGGTGCCTGGGTGGCTCAGTCAGTTAAGCATATGATTCGATTTCTGCTCAGGTCATGATCTCAGGGTCATGAGATCAAGCCTTGCATCAGGCTCCACACCCAGCGTGGAGCCCACTTGAGATTTTCCCTCTTCCTCTGCCCCTCCCCCTGCTCATGCACACTCTCTTTATATAAAAACAAAACAAAAAGGCATGAATTTTGCTATCAAGAACTTTCTTGGCTATCAGAAACAGAAGCAAACTAAAACAAAAAAAAATGTAAGAACAATAGGAAGCTTTAGGTGCAACTGCATGGCAAATCTTACTCCACTCTACAATGACTAATACAAGAGACAAAGAAGGAGATGAATGAAAGACCTCAGAAAGCAGATTTGAGTTGAGTTTTTAAGACTATGAAGTGTTCTTGAGTTGGACAAGGTTGTTCCAGGAGGAAAAAGCAGTTTTATTGATGATACAAAGTCTTGAAATAATTGAGCATCATCTTTCATCACTCCTGGAGGTTGTGTGTGCTGCTGGAGCTAAGATTATAAGGGAGGGAGGGGAAAAAGGGAGACTAAAACCAGCTTTAGATTGATTTTAGGCCATGCGCTTTAGGTACTAGAAATCCAAACAACATTTTACAAACTATGTGGAAAATTTTACCAAAAGGAATGTTATGAAATGACTTTGAAGACCTTAGTGGCTGAGTGAGAGTAACGGGATCTGAAATGGCAGGATGGGGAGGATATGGATATAGGGACCACTGACCTCCAGTTTCATTTCCCACCGTCTCTGACCCAATTTATGTCTTTATCTAAAAATAAATGCATTTTGGGGCATCTGGGCATCTGCCTTCAGCACAGGTCATGGTCCCGGGGTCCTGGGATCGAGCCCGCACTGGGCTCCCTGCTCGGCGGGAAGCCTGCTTCTCCCTCTTCCACTCCCCTGCTTGTGTTCCCTCCCTCACTGTCTCTCTCTGTCAAATAAATAAATAAAATCTTCAAAAAAAATAAAATAAAAATAAATGCATCTCACTGCTGCTTTTGAACAGGACATTCTGATAAGAGAATTCCAAGTGGGTTTTCTGTTTATCTACAAATATTGATTACATAATATACAGAGACCTAGAAGTCTGGCTCTTCCATCCTCATGTAAATAAAATATTAGCTAAGGATGTCACTCTTCAGGAGTTCTACTAGGAGGGTTATTGGATGTAAAACAGCCTCAGGTAATTTCTATGAATGCTCCCTGCACCGTAGTAACACATAGACAAGTAAAGAAGTATGCAGGGAGGAGAATAAAATTAGGGGGGAAAAGGTAATAGACATGAGACAAGCAATAAAAATGTAACAGTGGTTTAACAGGTATCAATAGATAGCAGTACAGAGAGAAAGCATGATGCATTTCTGAGAGTTAAAGCATAATTCATGTGGCTGTTCTTAAACTTTTTAAGGTTCTTTAGGATATCATAAATATAAAGCTCAGATTAACAGCTTTACCAGCTGTGTACATCAGTGTTTGTCTGCACTCCCTAACTCAAATACCCTGTTATGTTTTCCTCCTTGCTGTAAGAATATGTGAGTTTATCCAGGGGAGGGTTACCAGTTGGGTACAACCCATATCCATTTGGAAAGTGACCTGAAAGTGAAGAGACATATCTCTCTGAAGTCTGAGGCACAGAGAGAACTTCCAAGACAAACGTCCAGGTCTGACCACAAACCAGGCACTCAGAAAATAAACCCAGCACTGGGTGTTATATGCAACTAATGAATCATTGAACACTACACCAAAAACTAATGATGTACTATATGTTGGCTAGTTTAAATTTAAAAAAAAGAAGAAGAAAAGAAACCCATTGGTGCATCTCACATTGTTGAACAGCTTCCTTCTACATAACAATGCACCACCTGGTTTCCATGCTTTGCTACAGAAAACTTCCACCTGCTCTTACCTTTCTTTTGGAACAGAAAAAAGGTGTTCTGGAGTGTTAATGCTGTATTTATCCTGCAGGAATGCTAGGACTACAATCTGTGCTGCTGCCCAGGGATTCACTAGATGGTTGATGAGATACGAATCCACGCTCAGGCTGATCACTAACCTTGGGAAATGATTTTATGTCCCTAAAACTAAGTATCTCCATATATAAAGTGAGGATAGTAACATCAGTGTCTGCAAGCACTTAAGACATGTTGCCATGAAGAATGATAAATATCTGAGCATCTGCACTGAGAGTCCACAGTCCAGCCCTGAGCTCATGGTGATCATGATATAAGGCACATTTACAGAGGGCTCACCATACACCTCAGATTCTGGTCCAAGGACTTATCTTTCTTGAACCCACTGAGTCTCTCCACGATGAAAGTAGGGGTGTTACTATTCCTATCAACGCAGATGAGGGAACTAAGACTCTGAGTGGAGAAGAGACATGCCCAAGTTGACCTTAGTGCCAAAGCCAGAATCTGAGCACGGGTGCTTGCATTCCCAAGCCCCTTGCACTGTGCTGGCCTCCTGGATTCCTGCTGAGATGGAAGAAATGGACATGCTTGTAACTGCTGGGCAGGAACCGGTACCTTCTAAGTCATCTCTCTGTCATGCTCTTCATAGTGCTTTGCTTCCTTGTAAGCTATTTGTTTTGCTGAATGTTAGCTCTGCTTTGAATTACAGCTTTGAGCTTCCAAGTTTGTGCTGGTCACTTAGAGAGCTCTCAGATATTTCACGTTTAAACACCTGACATTTACACTGCAAGACTGCAGACAGGACACAGTGTCTCCTTGGTGACATACCAATTCTCATTTCAAATATGCATATCTGAATGTGCTGCTTTGGGTTACAGAGACAAAGAAAGATTGTAAAAGAATATATAGAAAAGGCCAGTGACAGGTGGAGTTCTGATAAATATTTGGAATAGCGGAAAAGGAATGAAGGGCATAAGAAATAGAATCTTGAGATAACTGGCAGATATGATCCAGTTTACAGCTTCTGGAGCTGAAGATACTTTCCTAATCATCTGAATAAACCCTGGCATGAATGAGGCCGATGTTTAGGGTTTAATCTCAAGGTGGTATCTTTAGGTTCAGAAGTGTGCATCACAGGACAATGTGTGGAGAGGGGTGGCAGTCCAGAAAATGTTTCTATTGCTCAACATAATGGACCCTTAGGCACTATGTCTAAGCATATTTTACTCAAATTAATATATAATGGGGTTATCTGGTTAGATTTTGTGAAACACTTAAACGTTACTTATGGGAGAAGGGGGTATTGGAAAAATCTTAGCAAAATCACTCTTGAAACCTGATAATAAAAGACTATGTATAATTGTTTCTCTGAGCTGCCCAGTGTTAAGCTCATAGCTGACCCTTGCTATGATAGGAGACTCACATCATTCCTGCAAGAAACATTTGGTCTGATCTAATAACTAGTTTTCTTCTTTTTTTTTTTTTCTTTTTCTGACGAATGCCCCCTTTTTTTTCCTGAAGTAGAATAAAAGAATGGAGAAGAAAATTGAACTGTGAAAGGACTGGGTTATAAAAATTTAATTCTTCAAACTAATGGTCACCAGAGGGGAGGTGGGTGGATGGATCGGTTAAATGGGTGATGGGCATTATGGGTGATGAGCCCTGGGTGCTGTACTTAAGTGTGGAATAACTAAGTTCTACACCTGAAACTAATATTACACTGTCTGTTAATTAACTGGAACTTAATAAAAACTAAAAAAAAAAGCTCAAAAAATGAAAAAATAAAAATTTAATTCTTATCATAACCCAAATCTAAGCATTGCCCAGAGCAGAGGGAATCTTTGCTACTATCTCATCTAAATGAAAAATAGTACTATAAAGGAAATACAATTTAAAATGCAGTGTTTTAAGCCCACAAAACATAAGAAGAGGACCTTGTGTTTTCATAAATTTACCAAGGGAATGGGACTTTGGAAGCCAGTCAGTAGGCAATCTCTCACAAACCTGCTGGCATTTCTCATGGGAAATGCATTACCCAGTTACCTTTTCTCTGCTCCATGGTGACATTAGTCCAATCTGCCACCAACTCATTGTAGATTCTCAGAATCATAGTTTCATCTCTATATGCTTCTGTTTTCACCTCTGGAAGAAGGAAATGAAAATTAAAATAACTTCTGTATATGCTTTAAAGAAAAACTAAAATAATTTAATTTTTAAAGTCATAAAGTTATTATAAGTCAATAAACTATGCATTATATATAAATTTATGGCTCACAAATGGAGATTCTGCAAATGCTTTAGAAAGCTGTCTCTGAAGCAATAAAGTTATAATCAAAATTTGGTTGAAATTTAAGTGAACTCCCTCACTTTATCCAAATCTAAACACATGAGCATTTCTCTTCGGTCAGCATGATAGTCCAACCAGAGTTCTAAGAAACATACTTAAAAGCTATCCTTCCAGATGATGTAATACCTAATTTTGAAGAATTTCAAAAAAAAAATGCTATCTTTAGAATAATCCATACTTGGAGCAGTACAATATTTGTAGTAGGTAATGGTATTTTTCTTCCCTTGATGTTCAGACGATAGAGACAATTTATTCTGAAGTTGCCAATTTCCCTGAAGTGTGGATGCTTGCATACTCTAGAGAGAGGTCATGAGTCTGTCTTCTGGGTATCAGGCACCATGAGGAAATACTTATTAAATTTAAGATGGCCAAGGAGACCAGTGCATTGTAAACCCTACTCATTTTTTTTTTATCATTTGAATCATTATCTTATAGCCTAGGAAATTTCAGTAGTATTTCTAGAAGCGCTCAATTTTGAACACATGCAGTCTTTCATGCCCCCAGCCAGCCAGCTAGCCAATGAGCCCTCAATCCATCTTGTCATGTTAACATTTCATTTAATGATTTCTCATTCGATTCTTAAAATATCCCAAAGTTCCTTTTTTTCACTTTTGTTGTTGTTGTTTCAAATTTGTATTTAAATTCTAGTTAGTTGGGGCTCCTGGATGGCTCAGTCAGTTAAGCATCTACCTTTGGCTCAGGTCACGATCTCAGGGTCTGGGGATTGAGGCCCAGGTCAGGCTCTCTTCTCAGCGAGGAGTCTGCTTCTCCCTCTCCATCTGTGCTCACGTGCTCTCTCTCACGCTCTCAAATAAATAAATAAAATATATATTTTTTAAATTCTACTTAGTTGACATATAGGCTAATATTGGTTTCAGATGTAGAATTTAGTGATTCATCACTTACATACAACTCCCATTGCTCATCATAACAAGTGCCAACCTTAATACCCATCACCTATTTAACCTGTCACCAACCCCCACCCAACTCCCCTCCAGCAGGCCTCAGTTTGTTCTCTATTGTTAAAAGTTTCTAATGGTTTGCCTCCCAAAGTTATGTTTGGCTGTTAATAACAACTTTAATAAACATCCTGATGGGAAACAATGCAAATAACCAAAGAAGCCTTTATATATCTATACAATAGAATACCACATACAAATAAAAAAGGAGAAACAATGGATACACCTTAACATAGTACAGGGCCCAGCATGATTTGTCTCAGCTTGCTTCCTCAACTCCACTTGCTGGAGTTTCGTGTTGTTTTGTTTTGTTTTACATTTCTCACATTTTAATTTATTCCTTATTTTGAGGCATTTTTAACTGTTTTCCTTAACATAAAAATGTTATTCTCAGTGTATCTATTCCTTACAGTTCATTCCTTATATACATTTTCCACACTACCAATCTGAAACAAATCTCTTTTTTATCATGCCCTTTATTATTTTTTTAGAGCACCTAAAAACAATTAGTAAATTGCACAACGTGTTTTTCTAATTCCTGGCTATGGCCTTAGATTCTGAACTTTGTGATGGTGTCTTAACAATTGTTAAAAGAGGTTTTAAAAGATGGTGGAGGAGTAGGGGACCCTATTTCAACTGGTCCCCGGAATTCAGCTGGATACCTACCAGACCACTCTGGGCACCCACGAAACCAGCCTGAGATGTAAGAAGATCTGGATCTCTACAAACAGAATATTGCAAGCAGTTGGTCTCGAGGTAGGAAGCAGGGAGCTGTGATTCTGCAGGCAGATATTGGAGGATAAATGGCAGCGGGAGGGTGCCTGGCCATGGGGATCGAACACCGCCAGTGAGCGACGGCCTCGCACGCTGGGGACTGGGCACAGACTCGCAGACCGGTATCGGTGGGGAAAAGACTTTAGGTCAGCCCCCGGGGAAGAAACCCAGAGTGGTGAGGTCCCACGGGCAAACAGGGAGCGGCTGGCGATTTTAGAAGCGCAAAGGACATAGACGTGCCCTGACCTGGAGGCAGGACTGGAAACACTGCAGAGGGGCACACAACCCAGGCTGCTGCAGTTTATAGCAGCACAGATAGAAACGGAGACAGTGTGGCCTGGAGAGCTCACTGAAGAACAGACTGCGGTCTCTCTGCTCAGAGGCAGAGAATTGGAAATGGTCTCTTCTGCTCTGACTCATGGAAGAGACACAGAAAGCCACCAGGGAAAGCCGCCAAAGCACAAAAGCCCCAAAAACTGATTCCAGCTGAGCCCATCCCCCGCCACAGGGGGACAGGGAAACTCCGGCCAAACAGGGTTCCGTAATAACAGCCCAGCAGGCCCCTCCCCCAGAAGACAGGCTGGGAAAACAAGAGGCCAGCAACCATAAGGTCCCAAGAAAACAGGAGCATCTTGCTTGGGTTCTGGTCAATAACTTGGACTCTATACATTTCCTCAAACACCCATCAACAGAATGACTAGGAGGAGGACCCCCAAAATAGAAAAGAATCAGAGATTATGACTTATGCTACAGATTTACAAATGGATGCAGATATAACCAAGATGTCAGAGATGGAATTCAGGCTAGCGATTGTGAAGACAATGGCTAGAATGGAGAAATCAATTAATGACAACATAGAATATCTAAGGGCAGAAATGAAAGGCAAATTGGCAGAACTTAAAAATGCTATCAATTAGATCCAATCTAATCTAGATAATCTAACAGCTAGGGTAAGTGAGGTAAAAGAATGAATAAGCAACCTGGAAGACAATATAATAGATAAAAAGGGAAAAGAGGAAGCCAGGGAAAAACAACTCAGAATCCATGCAAATAGAATCAGAGAAATAAGTGACACCATGAAGCATTCAAATGTCAGAATAATTGGAA
>NW_027750925.1:0-303 GCF_054177405.1 Leptonychotes weddellii | reverse complement strand
TACTCAGAAATAAAAAAAATTAACTATTGATACACCGAACAAATTTGATGATACAGAGTATTATGTTGAGTGAATAAAAGCCCATCTTAAACAGCTACATACCATTTGATTTCATTTATATAAAATTTTGGAAATGACAGCATATTAGAAATGTTGAACAGATTTGTGGTACCAGTGGTTAGTGGCTGCAATGATGGGACATGAATTTATATATGTGATCTAGTTGCACAGAACTTGTTTTGTTGTGGCTGGACTGGCCCTTGTGGTTCTTATCATGATTGCAAGGAACAACCATCAGGAAAC
>NW_027750924.1:0-303 GCF_054177405.1 Leptonychotes weddellii | reverse complement strand
TTAAAATTTATCTGGAAAAATAAACATGGGAAAATATCTGGGGAAAGGCTAAAGAAGAATAATGAGGTAGCACTACTCCTACTAGTTATTAAAATATATCATGAGGGCGCCTGGGTGGCTCAGTTGGTTAAGCGACTGCCTTCGGCTCAGGTCATGATCCTGGAGTCCCGGGATCGAGTCCCGCATCGGGCTCCCTGCTTGGCAGGGAGTCTGCTTCTCCCTCTGACCCTCCTCCCTCTCATGCTCTCTGTCTCTCATTCTCTCTCTCTCTCAAATAAATAAATAAAATCTTTAAAAAAATAA
>NW_027750923.1:0-303 GCF_054177405.1 Leptonychotes weddellii | reverse complement strand
TATGTGCATTTTATATGAGAACTATGTTTGTATATGTGTGTGTGTGGTGTGTGTATGTGTGTACATCTATGTTCATCACTGATAAATGGTGTAAAGAGAATTTAGATATACTTTTCTTCCACGAAAAGCATAAACAAAATCTTGAGCATGGTATAATAAATTGTGAATATGAGATCATCATACTTTCTGCCATTAACTCCGTCTAAGCCACTTATTTTACTTTTAATGTGTAATATAGAAATCATTAGGGAGTCACATGATGATATTGACAAATTACCTCAATCTTAGGTTTAAAATGCCAAG
>NW_027750922.1:0-303 GCF_054177405.1 Leptonychotes weddellii | reverse complement strand
GGGAGGAGTTAGCCTGGTGATGAGTATTAAAGAGGGCATGTATTGAATGGAGCACTGGGTGTTATACGCAAACAATGAATCATGGAACACTACACCAAAAACTAATGATGTAATGTATGGTGATTAACATAACATAATAAAATAAAATAAATAAAAGCAGTGGGAAACCACTAAAATTCTTAAGTCAGGGGATGGTGTATCAGATTTAATTTTAAATGGATAAGTTTGGTGTCACCATGAAGAATAAATAGAATTGGACTGAATCCAGGCCGGTTGAGGGAGCCCAGGCTCTGATCCAAGCAA
>NW_027750921.1:0-303 GCF_054177405.1 Leptonychotes weddellii | reverse complement strand
CCAGGCCTGGTCCTCGCACTCCCACCACGTTTGCTCTGCAAGCCTCGCGCTCTTCCAAAACTGAGGCCGGGCGCACCCCGCGCTGCGGTCCTCTCCTCCCGCCGCCCTGGCCGTCCTTCGCAGCCTCAGCCGCCGGGACGTCGTGCTGGTCTTGAGTGTCCTGGACGTCAGGGTGCCCGGCGCCGTCTCCCTGCGCTCCACCAGAGCGGGTGCACCTGCTCCCTGGGCGATCCCGGCCCGGACTCGGGGCC
This sequence comes from Leptonychotes weddellii, assembly GCF_054177405.1. NCBI lineage: Eukaryota > Metazoa > Chordata > Mammalia > Carnivora > Phocidae > Leptonychotes > Leptonychotes weddellii. Next base: position 52 of record NW_027750921.1, on the reverse strand, counting down.
TCGGTACCCGTGCGCACCGCCGGCTCCCAGACCCCGGCCCCGCTGCGCCCTC
>NW_027750920.1:0-303 GCF_054177405.1 Leptonychotes weddellii | reverse complement strand
GGGATGGGGTGGCTGGGTGATGGACATTGGGGAGGGTATGTGCTATGGTGAGTGCTGTGAATTGTGTAAGACTGATGAATCACAGACCTGTACCCCTGAAACAAATAATACATTATATGTTAATAAAAAAAATTAAAAAAAAAGAGGCACCGTTGGGGTAAATCCCAAATGAGCCATTTACCTCTATGTAGGGAAGGGTGGTCCATATGTTAGATGCTTGTGGGCCACTGCATGAGTATGGGATGCCTGAAAAAGCCAGCTGTTTTAATGCATTTGTTTGAGGAACTGGGCATAGCCCACTGT
>NW_027750919.1:0-303 GCF_054177405.1 Leptonychotes weddellii | reverse complement strand
AGAGACACAAGCAGGGGGAGGGGAGAGGGAGAAGCAGGCTTCCCGCGGAGCAGGGAGCCCGATGTGGGACTCGATCCCAGGACCCCGAGATCATGAACTGAGCTGAAGGCAGATGCTCAATGACTGAGCCACCCAGGCGCCCTAGGGTTTTTCTTAATAAGCAATAATCTAGAGTTTATTTTTTAATATTAATTATTGAAGTATAGTTGACATACCATGTTATATTAGTTTCGAGTGTACAATATAACAGCTTGAAAATTCTATACATAACTCAGTGCTCACCACAGTGAGTATAATCATCGT
>NW_027750918.1:0-303 GCF_054177405.1 Leptonychotes weddellii | reverse complement strand
AGCTCAGACTGCCATAACCAAATCATCACAGACTGGGTGGGCTAAACAATAGACATTTCTTTCTTTTTTTTTTTTTTAAAGATTTTATTTATTTATTTATTTGAGAGAGAGAGAATGAGAGACAGAGAGCATGAGAGGGAGGAAGGTCAGAGGGAGAAGCAGACTCCCTGCCGAGCAGGGAGCCCGATGCGGGACTCGATCCCGGGACTCCAGGATCATGACCTGAGCCGAAGGCAGTCGCTTAACCAACTGAGCCACCCAGGCGCCCTAGACATTTATTTCTTACAGTTCTGGAGGCAGGGA
>NW_027750917.1:0-303 GCF_054177405.1 Leptonychotes weddellii | reverse complement strand
TAGTCTAGATATCACCTCACACTGGTCAAAATGGCTAAAATGAACAACACAGGAAACAGCAGATGTTGGCGAGGATGTGGAGAAAGGGGAACCCTCTTACACTGTTGGTGGGAATGCGAACTGGTGCAGCCACTCTAGAAAACAGTAAGGAGGTTTCTCAAAAAGTTAAAAATAGAAGTACCCTATCAGCAATTGCGATATTATGTACTTACCCAAAGGATACAAAAATACTAATTCAAAGGGATAAATGTACCCTGATGTTTACAGCAGCATTATCAACAATAGCCAAATTGTGAAAAAAAA
>NW_027750916.1:0-303 GCF_054177405.1 Leptonychotes weddellii | reverse complement strand
GAATTCATATTGATATGATATCCTTACTGTTGAAAACAATCTACAGATTCAATGCAATCCCTATCAAAATGCAAATAGCATTTTTCAAAGAACTAGAATAATCATAAAAATTTATATGAAACTACAAAGAACTCACATAGCCAAAGCAATCTTGAGAAAGCAGAATGCAGCTGGAGTTATTATAACCGAATTTCTATATGTACTACAGAGTTATAGTAATTAAAACAATATGGTATTGGCTCAAGAATAGACACATAGAGGAATGGAACAGAGTTTAGAGCCCATGAATAAACCTTTGTCTAT
>NW_027750915.1:0-4382 GCF_054177405.1 Leptonychotes weddellii | reverse complement strand
CCCAGGGTCCTGGGAGCGAGGCCCACATCGGGCTCCCTGCTCAGCGGGAAGCCTGCTTCTCCCTCTCCCACTCCCCCTGCTAGTGTTCCCTCTCTCTCTGTTGAAAAATAAATAAAATCTTAAAAAAAAAAAAAAAAGATTTTATTCATTTATTTGACACAGAGAGAGCACAGGCAGGGGGAGCGGCCAGCAGAGGGAGAGGGAGAAGCAAGCTCCCCCCTGATCCAGGAACTCGATGCGGGGCTGATCCCAGGACCCTGGGATCATGACCTGAGCCGAAAGCAGATGCTTAACCGACTGAGCCACCCAGACGCCCCTCAGGATGGTATTATTTACAGTTGAGACTGAAGCCTGAGGTCCCGTAACTTGCTCAGTCACACAACTAGGAAGCTGAAGTTCTAGGGCATACATTCTTAAACACAATATAGAGACTTACTTTCTTTACATCTTATGTTCCTCAAGAGCCTTCTGGAAAAGCTACCCTTTAAAAAAGAGACAAAGGTTCAGACGGGTAAAATGGACCATGGTTCTTTATAAAGAGATTTTTAAGTGTGACTCTGACCTGTGACCAATGATGAGAAATAACTTATGGGATCCTCACTATTTGAGGTGAAAGGAATTGCTTCCAAATCCCAAGTCGGGTTCGCATGCTTGCCATGTATCACATGCTTCCTATTTGCTAAGTATTGTCCTCGAGGTTGTACGGACACTTCATTTAATCCTTATAACGGCCCCATAGGGATATGTGATCTCATTTTACTGCTGAGGAAATTGAGGCCCAAAAGATGACACAGCTTGCTTGAGGATGCACAGCTAGTGTGTGGCCGGGTTGGAATTTGAACCCAGGTCTTACTAACACGAAAGTCTGTGCCGTTAACCGGGGTGCTACTGGTACCCTGCCGCATGGCTGGGGTATAAAGATGAGTTTGCCACAGAACAGGGCTCCTGTAAGCTGTAGCCTGCAGGCCAAATCCGGCCCGCCACCTTTTTTGGTAACTAATGGTTTATTGGACCACAGCCACACACCCCTTATGACTTGTCTAGGGCTGCTTTTGCGTAGCAGAGTTGAGTAGTCGTGGCTGAGACCGTATGCCTGCAAAGCGTAAAGCACTTGCTAGCCGGTCCCTTGCAGAAGTGCCAGTCCCTGCCATAGGACATGGAGGCTGTGAGGTTGCCCCGTCTTAGAGCAATGGGCCTAAAGCCGCCTGGGTCCAGACACACTCATGCTTGTACCTCAGTCCCATCTGCATCTGCATAACGTGGCTTACCCAAACATTCCTTCCATAAGAAATCAAATCCTTCCTTTTCCTCTTCATATGCTTCAACCAAGGAGCACCCGCTTGTCATAGAAACACTTGAGATAGTCTCCTTTCTATAACTTATGAAGAAAACAATGAGGTTTCAACAAAGTTTATTTAAATTGATATGGTTCTCTTTCACAATGAAATCATTACATTTTGATTGCCAAGGCTATGTGATCCGTTTTAATTTCTCATCCTTCATTTCTGTCTTTGTTAGCCTTCATGTATTTACTTTGGTTCCTAGAGACTCTGAAGGAGGCATCATGCAGAGGATTGGGGAGAGAGGGAACTTTTTGAGGAGATTTGAGCTGAATCCATTTGGACTGCTTCCAATGTATCAGTAGGCTCAGACAGCTGCCAGAGGCATAATGAGGCTGGGTAAATCAGGATATTTATGTTAATGCAGCAGCTTAGAGGTGTAAGGCGGTTTCCCCCAGGTCCCCTACATCTAGAGAGCCTGAACACTCTGCTGTTATTGACTTACCCCTTTGACAGAGAAGCAACCGGAGAGGCAGAGCGAGAGCAAAGGAACATGGTCACCCCATCACCCCGCCTTTCAGACTCTCCATACACAAGCCACTACAGGAATGATAATATCAGCAGCCTTTGTGGGGCAGACTAGACCTCTCATTTCCTGTCAGTCTCCGATTCCATTAGGAAAAGCTCCACCCCACTTTACCCCAAGGGCTTTAGGCTCAGGATTTGGAGAGCTCTGTTTTTAGTATCTTTCCCCTCCACTTCCCTGAAATCTCTGCCACAGCTGTAATCCGCAGCAAATGGATTTCCCTGACCCCAGGGACAAAGGCCTAGTGTTCCCAAGACTTGATGGCTCCTGGGAGGGCAGAACCTCAGCATTTCTCCAGCTGCTGGTCTCAGGCCCTGTGGGCAGCAGGGACCTGTAATAAGATCACTATCCAAGCAGGGTACAGTCAGCACATCATTCAAAGCGGCCCCTTGCGGTTGGGAAAGGAGAATTAACTAAAGTGGGAATCAAGCCTTCAGAGCTTGGGCTCGCACAAAACCACAAAGTGAGCTGGAACCTAGAGGAAAAGAGACTTCCGGTTCTGGATGATGGCCATTAGTCAGATTTGGCTGTGGCTCACAGTGGGAGTCCACAAGGATGGGGTGGACTTGGGGAAGAAATAAGGAACTAGTTACGTGGAAAAGGGAGGAAATAAGAGCAGGAATAAAAAGGAAATTGAATAGGGGTGTAGAAGGTGCTGAAAGCCTAGATGCTATGAAAGTTTAAAGATTCAGATTTTCTAATATGAGGCCCCAGCGTTGGGGCATACTGAGAGTCCCCAGATCCCTTACTGAGACTCCAGAACACCTCCTTTGCATCCCGCAGACAAGAGCTTTGGGGCAAAAAGAAGTCAAGAGTGGGTAAACACTGAAAGCTTGCGTTCAAAGAGAAAGTTTGAATGCTACCACATCAGTCCACACTTTCTAATTAATTCTGTTACTCTCTAGCCCAAGCTCCCTTCTACTGGGAGACCACTGAGAAAGTGACATACGACAGGACCCTAGCTTCTGATCTCTCCTCACGGCAAACTCCAACCCTCCGGTTGAGTCAATCCCAGTGAGTCCAGTAGGTTTTCTGGGGGTGCCTTCTGTGCCCATGCTACTGGAGGAGAGTCAAAGGAGCCAAATCTCCTTGAGAGAGCCACTTCCCCAAAAACTGGGCCTCAGTCTCTACATAGGAAAAACAAGGGAGATTATGGTGTTGTTGGATTTCTTAAATTGGCCGGTGTGTACGCATGCATATTATCTTTTATGTATGTATTATATATAGGGAGATTATTTTTTAAGTATAAAATATTTAATAGACATTGGGGCCCCTGAGTGGCTCAATCGGTTAAGTGTCTGAGTCTTGATTTCAGTTCAGGTCATGATCTCAGGGTTGTGAAATCAAGCCCTGCATTGGGCTCTGCACTCAGCATGGAGTCTGCTTGGGGTTCTCACTCCCTCTCTCTCTGTCCTTCCCCCCCGCTCATGCTCTAAATAAATAAATAAAATCTTTTAAAAATATATTTAATAACATTAATAATTAAGAGATCAAATTCAGTGGTCTCAGTTCCTTTCCACTTCTGAAAATCCAGTATGCTCTGACATAGGCTTTGCCCAATGTCACTGAATAATGGCTGAAGGTGAGATTATGGGTGAAGCCTCAGAGGGTATAGTGGGAAGAGCTCTGGCTTTGGAGTCAGACCCAGTTTTGAATCCTACTTCACTGATGACCTTAGATGAGTTACATAGATAAGTTCCTCATTGACAAAACTGGGATAATAAATCCTACATCATAAGGGAGGTCATGAGTGTATGTAAAGCATCTATTAGAGTGCTGACATGTAGTAGGTGCTCAATAAATAATCATTATTAGTAGTATAGACACTCTTGATGGAAGGTACAAAAATAATCAGTAGTGTATATTTTAAAGTAGTTTGGGAGAATTCTTCAAGTGAGGTAGAAAGAAAGCTGAGCTTTCAGATGAGAAGCAGGACCAAGTGTGGTGCCTTTCAAACAGTTCTGTTCAACAAACCTTTATGGAATGAAGCACCAGGTATATATGGGAAAATATATTACCCTGTTCTCCAGGAGTTCAAAATCCAGTGGGAAAGACAGACCATAAGTAAACCACTATCTTGTAATACTACATTACAAGTGCTAGGAAAGAGGTAAGCACACAAAGTGTTGTGGGGAAAGCCATCCAACTGGATGGCTTAGCAGAAGATGTTAGAACCTAGTTTGAAGGAAGCAAGAGAAGTGTTAGAGGAGGTTGCGCTGAGTGCATGTTTCACAGGAGAGACTGAAGTTGTTTTGAAGATCAAGTCAGTTAGGTGAAAAATGGAAGGGAAACATTTCAGGGAAAACCACATCAGTAAATAGTAGAAGTAGGGAACAGCAAGGCATCCAAAACATCAGGTTGTTTGGAATATGCTGAGTGAGAGTATAGTGTGGAAAAATAGTGGGAAATGAGGCCAGGGATGTAGGAAGGGTCAATTCGTGGAGGGTTGATATGCCATACTGAGAAGCTTGGTGGGAGAATTGTGTTGGTCCAAGAACAGAAGTAATTCAACAAAT
>NW_027750914.1:0-303 GCF_054177405.1 Leptonychotes weddellii | reverse complement strand
CTGCCTTCAGCTCAGGTCATGATCCCAGGGTCCTGGGATCGAGCCCTGCATCAGACTCCTTGCTCAGTGGGGAGCCTGCTTCTCCCTGTGCCTGCCGCTCCCCCTGCTCATGCTCTTTCTCTCTCTCTGACAAATAAATAAATAAAATCTTTTTAAAAATAATAAAAATCAGGGCGCCTGGGTGGCTCAGTCGGTTAAGTGACTGCCTTCGGCTCAGGTCATGATCCCAGGGTCCTGGGATCAAGTCCCACATCGGGCTCCCTGCTCTGTGGGGAGCCTGCTTCTCCCTCTCCCCCTCCCCCT
>NW_027750913.1:0-303 GCF_054177405.1 Leptonychotes weddellii | reverse complement strand
AGTACTTTTAGATGCACTGTCTTTCTCTTCTACTTCTGGGACTCTGATGATATGAATGCTAGATCTTTTGTTGTTGTCCCACAGGACAACACAGGTTCCTGAGACTTTGCTCAACTTTTTCAGTCTATTTGCTCTCTGTTATCCAGATCAGGTGAATTCTATGGCCTGTCCTCATTTCATCATTTCTTTTTTTTTTTTTAAAGATTTATTTATTTATTTGAGAGAGCGAGAATGAGAGAGAGTACATGAGAGGGGGGAGGGTCAGAGGGAGAAGCAGGCTCCCCGCCGAGCAGGGAGCCCGAT
>NW_027750912.1:0-303 GCF_054177405.1 Leptonychotes weddellii | reverse complement strand
TTGCAAATGGCAAGATCTCATTCTTTCTGATGGCTGCATAATATTCCATTGTATATATATACCATATCTTCTTTATCCATTCATCTGTCGATGGACATCTTGGTTCTTTCCACAGTTTGGCTATTGTGGACATTGCTGCTATAAACATCGGGGTGCACATACCCTTTCTGATCCCTACTTTTGTATCTTTGGGGTAAATACCCAGTAGTGCAATTGCTGGATCGTATGGTAGCTCTATTTTCAACTTTTTGAGGAGCCGTCCTGTCTTCTTTCTGGGTATTTCCTGGCATGTATTCAGTGGTT
>NW_027750911.1:0-303 GCF_054177405.1 Leptonychotes weddellii | reverse complement strand
ACTATGATATTCCTTTAAAAAATAGAATAGTTGCTGTGATAAAAATACAGATTTTTCTAAGCATGTTTATGCCTTTAATATCTAGTTAGGTAGTGTCAACCTGTTAACAAAGTTAATGTCGTACATCTTCATCACTCCATAAAAGCAATTTTTTTCTCTTTTTACTTTATAGCTCTATTTGATAAGATATTTTAAAATGTGGTAAGAAAAATCTTATTTGTGGAATACTGACTTGGTATGTGATTATCCAAGTTTCTTTTGCCATTACTCATATGTTCATATACTTAGAAACAAATACACATG
>NW_027750910.1:0-303 GCF_054177405.1 Leptonychotes weddellii | reverse complement strand
ATTTCTTTTAGTTTAAGCCATGGTTTCATCGATAATACAAGTCTCTTCAAACATAGTAGGCTTTCCATCAATTTGATTTAGTCAGGAACACGTGCCAAGAGACTCACCCACTTTTCCTTTCTATGCACATTTCTTAGATTTTAGACAAATCTTTGCTTTTTTGAATCTACTTGTTCTCCTTTCTTAATAGCCTATCTTAACTATATCAGGGTTCTTTGAAGAAACCTATTTTTACTCTACTTTTCCGGAGTCATTATGTCCCAAAGAGAGAGTCTACTGGGAATCAAACATGAATTAAGTCTT
>NW_027750909.1:0-303 GCF_054177405.1 Leptonychotes weddellii | reverse complement strand
ATATTTCTTTTAGTTTAAGCCATGGTTTCATCAATAATACAAGTCTCTTCAAACATAGTAGGCTTTCCATCAATTTGATTTAGTCAGGAACACGTGCCAAGAGACACCCACTTTTCCTTTCTATGCACATTTCTTAGATTTTAGACAAATCTTTGCTTTTTTGAATCTACTTGTTCTCCTTTCTTAATAGCCTATCTTATCTATATCAGGGTTCTTTGAAGAAACCTATTTTTACTCTACTTTTCCGGAGTCATTATGTCCCAAAGAGAGAGTCTACTGGGAATCAAACATGAATTAAGTCTT
>NW_027750908.1:0-303 GCF_054177405.1 Leptonychotes weddellii | reverse complement strand
AAAAAAAAAAAGTTACTGTATTCCTATATATCTGGCTGTAGGGGAACGATTCTGAATGGATCCAAGTGGGATCTCTGAAATATATTTTAGATCTTTGGACTCTCTGTTTTTTGCTATGGAAATTTCCAGGTGCCTCCTTGTAAATTTTCATGTAATGGACATGATTACTTTTCCCCACAAGCATTTTGGCAGTTTTCACCTCAGGTATTCATTATGCCTGGGATGTGAGTTTTTCCTTTGTATGTTAACTTCTTAACTAATTTTGCTTGAGAGCTTGATATCAAGGATTTTAATACAGTTGAT
>NW_027750907.1:0-303 GCF_054177405.1 Leptonychotes weddellii | reverse complement strand
GCTGCTGACAGCAAGCCCCAGGGTCCCGGGGCCCAGTGCCCATGGTCTCCCAGACTAAACCCACCAAGCGAGGAGGAGCCCATCCGTGCCCCGGTGTCCTGTCCATCGATGCTCATCAGACCCCTGAGCAACACGGGGCGCCCCACCCACAGTCGCGCCCGCCACGTCCGGTACTCACCGTGCTTCTCCTCGGCCTCCACGTCTACTACAGGGACCTGGGCAGGAAGCAAGGAGGAAAAAGCTGATTCTCGATATGCTGCTTCCATGGATCTCCTCAAAGCAATGACAAAATTAAAGAAGGCA
>NW_027750906.1:0-303 GCF_054177405.1 Leptonychotes weddellii | reverse complement strand
CCAGGCCTGGTCCTCGCACTCCCACCACGTTTGCTCTGCAAGCCTCGCGCTCTTCCAAAACTGAGGCCGGGCGCACCCCGCGCTGCGGTCCTCTCCTCCCGCCGCCCTGGCCGTCCTTCGCAGCCTCAGCCGCCGGGACGTCGTGCTGGTCTTGAGTGTCCTGGACGTCAGGGTGCCCGGCGCCGTCTCCCTGCGCTCCGCCAGAGCGGGTGCACCTGCTCCCTGGGCGATCCCGGCCCGGACTCGGGGCCTCGGTACCCGTGCGCACCGCCGGCTCCCAGACCCCGGCCCCGCTGCGCCCTC
>NW_027750905.1:0-303 GCF_054177405.1 Leptonychotes weddellii | reverse complement strand
TACTCAGAAATAAAAAAAATTAACTATTGATACACCAAACAAATTTGATGATACAGAGTATTATGTTGAGTGAATAAAAGCCCATCTTAAACAGCTACATACCGTTTGATTTCATTTATATAAAATTTTGGAAATGACAGCATATTAGAAATGTTGAACAGATTTGTGGTACCAGTGGTTAGTGGCTGCAATGATGGGACATGAATTTATATATGTGATCTAGTTGCACAGAACTTGTTTTGTTGTGGCTGGACTGGCCCTTGTGGTTCTTATCATGATTGCAAGGAACAACCATCAGGAAAC
>NW_027750904.1:0-4383 GCF_054177405.1 Leptonychotes weddellii | reverse complement strand
GAACCATGAGAGACGATGGACTCTGAAAAACAAACTGAGGGTTCTAGAGGGGAGGGGGGTGGGAGGATGGGTTAGCCTGGTGATGGGTATTAAAGAGGGCACGTTCTGCATGGAGCACTGGGTGTTATACGCAAATAATGAATCATGGAACACTACATCAAAAACTAATGATGTAATGTATGGTGATTAACATAACATAATAATAAAAAAAAATGGCCTAGTGTTTTCTCATTGCAAATTCTGCTCTGGTGCATGTACATGTACATATATACATCTCTACACACATATCAAAAGTACATACATACTATATTATATATACTATCTATTTCTCATACACACATACATCACACATACATACATTATATTATATAGAATATATATGCACATATTTGTATATAGGTGTATATATATGAGAAGTATGTATATACATTTTACTATACTGTATTCTTTTTCTTTTTTAGCAAATATACTTGACATGTAACATGGTGTAAATTTAAGGTGTACAGTGTGTTACTTTGATACATTTAGAAATTGTAATGATTGCCATCCTAGTGATATTTATCACATTATATAGTTATAGTACAATATTGTTATCTGTCTCATACTGTGCATTAGATGTCTATGGCTTATTTACTGCTTGTTACAAGTTTGCACCCTTTAAAAACATCAATTTTATTCCCCTATTCCCCATCCCCTGGTAACCACCATTTTACTCTGTTTTTTACGAGTTTGACTTTTTTAGATACCACATATGAGTGTTATCATTCAGTACTTGTCTTTCTTTAACTTATCTCAATTAGCACAATGTGCTCAAGGTCATTATTTTCTGATTCTCTCTCTTTTTCCTCTAGCGTATCCACACAGCTGTTCCTACCATTTGGAGGGAGGCTAGATTTCTGTACTTTCTTTTCAAGGTCTCAATCTTACCCTCAATATGTGCTTGGTAAGAAAAAGCTTTCCCCTCTTCTTATACTTTATAATTCTGACTCATCATACAGAGTTTAGCTCTGTACTTCCTCAAGGAGGCCTTCTCTGTGTCCCTCCCTTCCCATTTGGTCAGGTTCCTGTTAATACATTGGCATAATATTCTATTCATCATCATAACATTTATCTCAGAGTTTTGGTTGTTTAATGTCTGATTCCTCTGCTAAAATGAAAGTTCTTTGAGGGCAGGGTTAGGGGTCGGACTTGTCTGTTGCTGTAACCCCAGCCTTTGCCTTAGAGGTAGACATATGGTGACTTTTACATATTTATGGAATGGATGGATGAATTGCCTCCCTGCCTGCCATTCTCATTTTAAAAAATAATTTCTATATTTGAAGTCATTAGTCAATATGACTAAGCATTTAATATAGTTTTTCCTATAATTGCTATAGAGAACGGGCTAGTTATGGTACTCAATGGCTGAAAGCATTTCAACAACTCTTGCCCATGGGGAACTATAATTTCACCTTAGGATATCATAAACCACTCAAGGATTTCATGTAGTTACCAGAACCTTGGGCTAAAATTATAACCCTGAAAGCCCCTGCGGCCTATTAGTCATTTGATACATGACAGAAAGCAGATATATTGTGCTTTCTTGGACTTCAGATTGGCTCTCCGCATACTCGCTGCTTGATTTCATTATGTGACCTGCAAAATACTCAGCTTTCTGGAAGTTCAAACCATCCAAAAATCTAAGGTAATTCACAAATACTAGATCTACATCAAGCAGTAAACAGATGAATTTCTTATTTGTTCTGATAATTATTTTCCTCAAATTAGATTCCTGAAATGCTGAGCAAAGCTTTGGGAGCCATGAATATTCCTACCCTTATATGCTGAATAAGTTTTTGAATATGGTTTATATGAGGCAGCACATTGTACTGAAATCGTGATGGATCTGAAATTAGGAAGCGTCGGTTTAAGTAGCAGCTTGAACTTTGGAAAAAAATCACTTAACTCTCCTTAGCCTCTGTCTTCTCTCCTATTTAAATGCCTTTTGTGCTACAGAGATGTAGGGGCTACACTGAGGTGCTGGCCTGAAGCATCTGGGAGGCAATGGAGTGCTTCACACATGGTTTGTGTCGTTCTTATTTGTCATACCAGAGAAACAAAATGGTCGTTTTCTAAAAGCATGTAGAAGTGAAAAGAAAATTGCTGGATCAGGATAAAAGCTTGAGTTTCCTCTATGTAATACTTTTCTTCTTTCAGTACTCCGTTGTAGCTAAGAACTTGTGCAAGAGCATGCCTGTGGTAACGTGATGTGAATCCAGGGGCAGCATCTTTCATTCCTCTGGATGAGCTGGAAACAATGGTTTGTCAAGTGATTCACGAGATGTAAAGAGTGGGGTGAGAGATGGGTTAATCATGGTTCAGAGAAGAAGCTGATAAACTGGTTACTATCTCCACAGAGGAAAGAACAAGAGTAAAAAGGCTTAAGAAGCAACACAAAGAAGAGTTTCCTTGCGCTGACAGCAGACCAGTAACAGAGACCAGGGAGTCTTTTCTGAAATTCTTTAGATGATGGACTGGTGTGTTGCTGGTCTGGCTAGAAGGCACAAGGTAGTGTAGATCAGTGTGATGGTGAAGCAGGTGGACAATGAAGAGCAAAACTGTATAGGTCCATTATCCAAGATGTTTACCAGCTGGGCTAAAACTGTAACTGGCCGGCTAGGGCTCTGAGCCAAAGCATCTCCCAGATGTTGGGAGAGGATGACAGCTAGAAGTCACTAGAACCTTGAAATTAACATGACACTAATTCTAAGGTGGATGTGGAGTTTAGTCCTGGAATACGTCACTGACTGGAGGTGAAAGGTAAGAATGGGGCCAGCAGCAAAGTGACCAGATGCTGGGTCATGTGGGAACTGACCAACAGTGATACTTCTCCAGCTGTACCACAGAAATGAAACAAACACCCAGGGATCGCATTAAAATGCAGATTCTGGTTCAGTAGGACTGGAGTAGGGCCTGAAATTCTGCATTTCTAACAAGCCCCTGGAGATGCTAACATTGCTGGTCCTTGGACCTCACTTCTGAGGGGAAAGGATCTAGATAGGGCATATTAATTCTCCCTGAATGAGAATGGGATTGTTTTCTGAGCCTGTGGGGCGAAAGGTAAGGAAGAGGCCTGTGTCTGAACATGAGGCAAAAGTGGCCTCAGCTCTAAGAAGTCAAGAGTGAGGGGAAACTGAGTCTTGGCAGCAAGTTAGGCTACCTGCCTCCTCCTCTGTACTCTTCTAGACAGATTTGATGGTGTCTTCTCCCTAAAATTCATCAAATGGTCCAATGGTACATATTTTCCTTGCTCTCTGTATAGGTAGAATTATCTAGTCTAAATTAATAACCCATACAGGAAACTAACAGAAGTATCACCTCTTTCAGGGAACATTTGTCTTATCTTGAAATATATGCAGTGTTATATAGGAGCCACCTGGAGGAAAATTTCCTAATATGAAGAAATGGTTGTCGGGAGAATTTCAGGACCTGTGCCAGGAAGAAAGAATTGAGATGCCCCTGATATCATTGTATTCTAGTGGTGAGCAATCCTTGTACAAGGGTGCCAATTCAATAAAACTAAGACTGTTTATAGCATGTTTTTACAGATTGTTTTATTTTATATGCTTATTTTGTATAGTCTACTTTTTTTTTTAACTTGACTACGTATCTAGCTCATTTTTTTTTCTTAATTTTTTTTTTTTTAAAGATTTTATTTATTTATTTGAGAGAGAGAGAATGAGAGACAGAGAGCATGAGAGGGAGGAGGGTCAGAGGGAGAAGCAGACTCCCCGCTGAGCAGGGAGCCCGATGCGGGACTCGATCCCGGGACTCCAGGATCATGACCTGAGCCGAAGGCAGTTGCTTAACCAACTGAGCCACCCAGGCACCCTCATTTTTTTTTCTTAACAGCAACATTGTATTTCAGTGGAAGAATGTGCCCTACTTTAGCCCATCTCCTCTTAATGACTAGTGATTATTCCTAGACTTTCAACAGTATAAACAATATCCTGATGAACAGAGACTGATTCAGTCTCTCTTCTGAATAAAACCGATGTGAACTGAGCGGTGCTGAAGGTGGAGTGGAGTAACAGTTTGAGGGATTTCCCAGAGATCAATTAGCACCAGGGCTCATGCTTCCTTTGGAAACCCCGAACCGCAGCCCAGAGAAGAGAAGCTGCCACGTCACGGGAGTGGTGGCGGGGAGCAGGGCGGCATCCGCGGCTGTGACGGCGGCGCCACAGGGAGACAGTGTGGATGAATAACGCATCCTTAGTTTACCAAGTGCCCGGAAGGACATATTCCAGCCGCAACACTTCTCTGGGTAGGGCGTTAGTGATGACGGCGGTGAGGGTGGAGTAGGAGTAAATCCTTCCTGGATCTGCGAGTCTCTCACTTCATCCC
>NW_027750903.1:0-303 GCF_054177405.1 Leptonychotes weddellii | reverse complement strand
GATTTCACTTATTTACTTGAAACAGAGAGAATGAGAGAGAGAGAGCACATGAGAGGGGGGAGGGTCAGAGGGAGAAGCAGACTCCCTGCCGAGCAGGGAGCCCGATGCGGGACTCGATCCAGGGACTCCAGGACCATGACCTGAGCCGAAGGCAGTCGCCCAACCAACTGAGCCACCCAGGCACCCCGAAAAATTTTTTAAAATAATTAAAAACTTCTATATCTGAAATTTAGATGGAAGACATTTAAAAACATGATCTACTAATGACAAAGCAATATTGAAAAGTGTATGTAAAAAGTTTGA
>NW_027750902.1:0-303 GCF_054177405.1 Leptonychotes weddellii | reverse complement strand
GGTAACCTGAGTGAGGGCCATGGTAGGAACACTGTCTATGAGGTTCCCAGAAGGAATCAAGAAGCTGGCATCCATCAAAATGGAAGTTAACCTTCGGTGTGTGCCCATCCCAGGTGGAAGAAGTCAGTGGGGGCGCTGGTGCAGGATTGAGGGGGATAAGCTGGTAAGTCCATTTGCCAGTAATGGTGATATGAGAGTTCGCCCCCCTGCCTGGCTGGGCAAGCTAGAGGCAGTGAGGAGGAACAGCACACCAGGCAGCAGAAAACCGGGACTGACGGGGGCCAGGAAAACCATGGTGAAATG
>NW_027750901.1:0-303 GCF_054177405.1 Leptonychotes weddellii | reverse complement strand
TGGGAGACCTCTAGGAGGTCTCTGGGAGGTGATCAGGCTCCCCTTCCACCCCAGTGGGGATGGGCCTGTCCAGGTCCTGGGGCCCCAGGCCTTACCGGAATCCAACGTCGGGAGCAGGTCCTCACCTGCCAAGTCTCCTCGAGTCTGGCGGGAACAGTGGAGTGGGGCCGGCCCGAGGTGACCGGGGTGGGAGACTGCCAAAAATTAGGCAGGGCACACCTTCGCCGTTATGATCCCTTGTTCTGTCACCGCCCTGCCGTTGCCCCAAAGCGGTGGTTGGGTTTCCTGGTCAGGGAACCAAAT
>NW_027750900.1:0-303 GCF_054177405.1 Leptonychotes weddellii | reverse complement strand
CTTGTGTTCACTCTCTTGCTGTGCCTCTGTCAAATAAATAGAATATTAAAAAAAAAAAATACATAGCAGCCTAAACTATTATTCAACAAACAATATAGTTTGTTTATATATATATATATATATGAAAAAGCAAAGGGAATAGAAGAAAAATGTGGCATAAGCCAATGATTCATCGAGTCGGCCTCAGAAGTTGACAGATCAGGTGAAAACAATATATAATAATATAAAAAAGATAAATAATTGAATCAATAAGATGGATTTCATAGATACTGTGTTTGTTTTCTATTGCTGCTGTAACAAACT
>NW_027750899.1:0-303 GCF_054177405.1 Leptonychotes weddellii | reverse complement strand
TGTTTGCCCCTTCCCCTTCAAGTGACAGCTCAGCTGGTAGAGAATGAGCCTCACAATTAGTAAATGTGGGATCTGTCCCAAGTATTCAGGGTTCCCCAAGGGATATATGCCCAGTTTTAAGTCCTCACATTAGAGGAAGCCCAAGCTACGATGTCCCCATCAGATATGAATGTTCCTTCCAGTCCAGATGCAAGTTATCTATCAGGGGTCATTTCTATGATAAGCAATGTTGCCTAGTAACATAATCGACATTTTATCTTTTTTAGGTTTCCAGGGAAACAGAACTAGGAAGTTAACCTCAGG
>NW_027750898.1:0-303 GCF_054177405.1 Leptonychotes weddellii | reverse complement strand
TTTTTTTTTAAGTGAAAAAAGCCTCAGGGAAGTATGAAATAATAACAAAAGGTTTGACATATATGTAATTGGAATTCCAGAAGGAGAAATGAGAGTAAATGGAGCAGAAATTATATGTGAAAATATAATGGCTGAAATTTTCCTAAATTTGGTGAAAGACATATTTTTACAGATTCTGGAATCTCAGCAAACCCCAATAAAGATAAATACAAAGAAAACCATGCTTAGGCACAACACAATCAAATGGCTGAACACCAAAGCCAAAGAGAACATCTTCAAAGGGGCCAGAGAAAAATTACATAT
>NW_027750897.1:0-303 GCF_054177405.1 Leptonychotes weddellii | reverse complement strand
ACTGACTTATTTTGCTTCGCATAATATTCTCTAGCTCCATCCATAGGATTTCAGTCATCTGTGGAATTTAAGAAGCAAACCAAATGAACAAATGGTAAAAACAGAGAGAGAGAGAGAGAGAGAGAGAGAAATCAAGAAACACACTCTTATTTTTTTTATTGTTATTATGTTATGTTGATCACCATACCAAACACACTCTTAATTATAGAGAATACATTGATGGCTACCAGAGGAGAGGGAAGGTGATGGGGATTAAGGAGCGCACTTGAGATGAGCACTGGGTGTTTTATGGAGGTGTCGAAT
>NW_027750896.1:0-303 GCF_054177405.1 Leptonychotes weddellii | reverse complement strand
TGTGGGGCTCGATCCCAGGACCCTGAGATCATGACCTGAGCTGAAGGCAGATGCTTAACCAACTGAGCCACCCAGGTGCCCCTGTTCCTCTTCTGAGGGGAAGCAAAGTCAGGAACAACCTGTGTCTCCATCTTGGTCATTTAGTTTCTTTTGACTTGAATATAACACATGGTTATTTTTTTTCTTTCTGTATTCAGAAAATTTGTAGAAAAAGTTCTCCACTCTCTGCTAAAAATGCTTTATTTTAAACTCAATTTGTTTTTTTATCATTTTTTATGTTAATCACCATACACCATTAGTTTT
>NW_027750895.1:0-303 GCF_054177405.1 Leptonychotes weddellii | reverse complement strand
CTTTCAATAAAAGAAACAATGAGGAGGGCATCTATGCAGTGCATGGAATGGCCTGGAATGAGAAAAGCAAGGTGCAGATCAGGGTGTATAGAAAGCCACGTTTGGGGTGCCTGGGTGGCTCAGTTGGTTAAGTGACTGCCTTCGGCTCAGGTCATGATCCTGGAGTCCCTGGATCGAGTCCCGCATCGGGCTCCCTGCTCGGCAGGGAGTCTGCTTCTCCCTCTCCCACTCCCCGTTTGTGTTCCCTCTCTCGCTGTGTCTTTCTCTGTCAAATAAATAAATAAAATCTTTAAAAAAAAAAAA
>NW_027750894.1:0-303 GCF_054177405.1 Leptonychotes weddellii | reverse complement strand
TATGTGCATTTTATATGAGAACTATGTTTGTATATGTGTGTGTGTGGTGTGTGTATGTGTGTACATCTATGTTCATCACTGATAAATGGTGTAAAGAGAATTTAGATATACTTTTCTTCCACGAAAAGCATAAACAAAATCTTGAGCATGGTATAATAAATTGTGAATATGAGATCATCATACTTTCTGCCATTAACTCTGTCTAAGCCACTTATTTTACTTTTAATGTGTAATATAGAAATCATTAGGGAGTCACATGATGATATTGACAAATTACCTCAATCTTAGGTTTAAAATGCCAAG
>NW_027750893.1:0-4383 GCF_054177405.1 Leptonychotes weddellii | reverse complement strand
AACAACCTTAGCTTGATATAGCCAGGCCTCCAGTATCCTGAGGGTCTTCTTTAACATATGAAAACCCTTTGAAACCTCCCTTTTTCCTCACTTCCCCCAACTCCCCAGCATATAATCAGCCACTCCTGACACCCCTGGGGGCAGCAGCTCTTTCTGCCAACAGGTCCTGGCCCCGTGCTTTAATAAACCACCATTTTGCACTCAAGATGGTTCAATTGCACATGCCCAGCACATCAATACACCAATACATCCATATCCTCAAACAATGCCTAAAAACTCCACCCAAGGGAGGAGATCTTAATATTCCAATGAGCAAAAGGTAACTTCAGGACAACTCAGGGGGGCTTCTGCACAGGTCCTCAGCTCCAGCCCGGCTCAAACTGGCTCACGTAAGGGGCTCTCAGGTTAAACACCCAGCAGGGCATCTCTTTGGCTGGAACTGTCAGTTCTGCAAAACAAACACATTCCTTCCCTGTTGTGTCCCTTCCCCCGCCTCCCCTCTGCTGCTGGTTTTTGGCCCTCTGATTGAGTAACGTCTGCTGCACCCTAGCTAACATAAGGACACTGATGAGAGGTGGATGGACTAGCCCAGGATCAGGACCATGACTTCCACTTATTACCAATCCAACTATTGCAGACAGATGGAAATATTTTCGTCTCAAATTAACACCTATTCCTAGCTTTGCATGTTCCACCACAAGCAGTGTTGTTTCATTGATACCCTCACTCATTATCTACTATATGCAAGTCACTGTGGGCCAATGGGTAGGTGTGGAGAGGCTGTGCTCCCAGTCTTCCCTCTTTCCAGTCCTGTCTGACTGTTCTCATCTTCCCTCTGGTCTCTAAAATTCAAAAACTGTAAGCATCACATTGAACCAGTACCTTAAGATATTCAATATACATAGAAAATGTCTTTGAGACTATTAAACTTATCATCTGTCTTTGTGTATCTTTTTTGGGGGGGAGGGAGAGAGAGGGAGAGAGAGAGAGCATGGGGTGGGGGGGTTCAGAGGGAGCCTGCCCAATGCGGGGATCCCAGGACCCTGGGATCATGACCTGAGCCAAAGGCAGACACTTAACCGACTGAGCCACCCAGGCGCCCCAAGTCTTTGTGTGTCTTTATCTTGCATTTATTATCCTGTTTTTCCACCTGTCACTCTAGACTGTGAGTTCCAGAAAGGCAAGAATGATGCCTGGCAGAGGTGCCCAAAACAAGTTTACTTCTTTTTTGTCATTTTGGAGTTCTTTATGTCTAGCCTAAATCCATCCTGATGCAAGTTTAGACAAGAGAACCCTTCGTTTATGTCTGCTCACAGGATAAAAATGGCAGAAAAGAGGAGTTTAAACAAAGGAATGGGGGAAAGCCATGCTTTTATTACCTTACTTTAAAAGAGTGCATTGCTTCAATGCTTAACAACATCCTTAGAAAAGATTCAGCACTCAGAACAAATGATCTGCCCTTTTTTGAAATTCAAGTTAAATCAAATTACATGATGTAGCTTGTAGCCTAGGAGGTGTATGCATGAAAAGAAGGGTGGTTTCATATTTTTGATGATGGTAAAAGGTTAATAAGACTGGGGTGATTTATTCTGGGTCTTTAAACCAGCACCCCCATCCTTCTCCACAGTGCAGGGGTTTCCTTGGGCCACAGTCCAGGTGCCTGATAGCACTGGATGAAACCCCAAGTGTGCCTCAGTCTGCACCTCGTTCTTGGACCCCAGACAAGCCCACCAGCCCTTCTCTCTACCCTCAGCCAAACCATCACTGAACCCACCACCTTAGAAGTGAAGAACCCGGGTCCATAGAATCCTTTCATAAAGCAGCGAAGAGGCCAGGTTAGCCAAATCAACACATCATAAATTAAGGCAGAGAAGACATCTGCCTTGCTAAAAAAAAAAAAAAAAACAACTTAGTTTCTCACCCCAAATAACATCCAGTTGAGTTATAGAAACAGTAGACACCATTTAAAAACAAAAGCAGTGATAGAGTTAAACACTTGTCCCCACCCTGAAAGGAGAAAGACTTTGTAACCCTACAGAGAGAAGAAATTATGAAGAGAAAATGGTAGATTTGCCCCATGCTAATAAAAAATATCTTCGGTGAATGTAAGAACCAAAATAAAATGATCAACAGCTCACCAAGAAATGTTATTTCTACAAATAAGATAAAAGTTCACTATTTTATGCAACTAAAAATAAATATAGGCTAATAAGAAAGTTACTAAGATCAGTAAATGAATGGGTCAAATTACTTCAAAAGATGCCAGGAAATTCTCTAAACAAACTGGAACCTGTTTTATTTTTTTTAACTTTTGAAAAGGATGTATCAAAAAAGAAAGTTAAAGTTGTAAAATGTTGGTTCCTCAGGGCCTAAATCACAGACTATTTACTCTGATGGTTCACTTCCTAGTTTTAATTCCACTGACTTCTTAGGTGGATTTCAATTTCTCTTCCAGGAGAAATTTAACTTCTCAGTAGGATCAAAATTGTTACATCAAAATGTTTAGTTTTATTCCTGTTTGTGACTTAAAAACCTTCAGTAATCATGATATATTACCTACAGATTCAAGCCCGCCCTTCACCTATCATTCTTTTTTTTTCTTCTCCTAATCTATGCATTTCTGCTTCATGCTCCGTGTTTTCAAGCTACCAGCTTCATTAGCACAACAGCTACACAGTTACATCATGCACGACTGCTTCTGGGCAATCTCAGAGCTCTGAACCTTAATTTGGATAGCAAAAAATATAATTAGATGTCTTAAAAAATTCAACCATCTTTTGGCAATATCATCAACCTTGGATTAATCGGTGCTATACAAGTTGTTAGGTCATTGTCCTTGAAGGGTTTTGAGAAACTGCCTTTTGTCAAGAATCAAAACTAAGAGTACCAGCACTTAGCACCCCTTCAACTGAATTCCAGTGATTCACATTCCTGTGTGTCCGGCAGTGCACCCAGCAGACTGGTGAGCCAAACCCAGACTCCTCATTGCTTTCTATCTTTGGAAATTCAGTCCTAGACTTCCCTTCCAGACTAGTTTGTCTCACTGAATTCACATTTGCAACTGACTGCCACCTCCCAGAGGAAAAGATCAAGAAAACAAAGGTGGTCTGCTCCAGCTCTCAGAAGCTGTGGGCAGTGGCCCAGAAAGGAGTGTCAGAAAGTCCAAGTTAGCCCTCACATTAAACATCAGCAAAGCCTATGTCTGTTCCTCCTGCATCGCTGAAGAGAGTTTTATATGAACATTCTACTAATGAGAACATTGAAGGAAACCACATGTCCTATACTGTTTATGAACAATTTTTTTAAAATTTTATTTTATTATGTTATGTTAATCACCATAAATTGCATCATTAGTTTTTGATGTAGTGTTCCACGATTCATTGTTTGTGCATAACACCCAGTGCTCCATGCAGAGCGTGCCCTCCTCAATACCCATCACCAGGCTAACTCATCCCCCCACCCCCTTCCCCTCTAAAACCCTCAGTTTGTTTCTCAGAGTCCATAGTCTCTCATGGTTCATCTCCCCCTCTGATTCCCCCCCCTTCATTTTTCCCTTCCTACTATCTTCTATTTTTTTTTAACATGTAATGTATTATTTGTTTCAGAGGTACAGGTCTGTGATTCATCAGTCTTACACTATTCACAGTGCTCACCATTTTTTTATGAACAATTTTTAAATTAACATGTATTGAAGACTGAAATTTTGAAAAAGGACCTTAAATGAAGAAATCATGCCATAAGTAAATGTTACCTTATCAGCATCTTCAGGGCAGGAACAAATGTGATGGAAACTACTCACATAAACGCTTTAGCCTCCAGTGTGATTGCCCATCAGCCTGGTGAGCATGCTGGCTTTCAGTGGAAGGGGCTCCACGTGTCCTAGTGGTGCAGTGGCTGTCCACAATGACCCTGAGTGCCTGCCTGCAGGATGTGGGGGAGGGCCCTTGTGGGTGAATACTGCTTCTTAGATGATCACTGGCCATTCAACATTTTGGCCCTTTTGTGGCTGTTGCATTCCAACAGATAACTCTGCTTATGGAAAAGTAGGAGTTGTTTATTATCTTAGCAGTTATGTAAAAATGTTTGCAGCCAAGCCAAGGAACTAATTGCTAATTTTGCAGAGATGCAAATGTACTGTCTGTAGACAGGAAGGCCAAATTAATAACAATCTCTCAAGTACCATCCTAAAACACGTCAGGAAAAAGAAGCCTCCTGACATGCAAAACTGTTGAAATTTGATTTGGTTTAGATGATTATGTTCAGCAAATAAATTAATGCAGAATGTCAGCATCAGGGAAATCCAAATCAAAACCTCAATGAGATACCACCTCACACCAATCAGAATGGCTAGAATTTACAAGTCAGGAAACGACAGATGTTGGC
>NW_027750892.1:0-303 GCF_054177405.1 Leptonychotes weddellii | reverse complement strand
GGCACCTGGGTGGCTCAGTTGGTTAGGCGACTGCCTTCGGCTCCGGTCATGATCCCAGGGTCCTGGGATCGAGCCCCGCATCGGGCTCCCTGCTCGGTGGGAAACCTGCTTCTCTCTTTCCTACTCCCCCTGCTTGTGTTCCCTCTCTCGCTGTGCCTCTACCTCTCTCTGTCAAATAAATAAATAAAATCTTTAAAAAATAAATAAATAAAAAAAATAAAAGTAAAAAGATTGTTTCAAATCTCTCCTTAACACTTAAATGTCATATATATTTTTTTTAAAGTAGGCTTCACAGCCAACATG
>NW_027750891.1:0-303 GCF_054177405.1 Leptonychotes weddellii | reverse complement strand
AGTGGAAATTACACTGTTCCTCCTCTGCTTAAACCTCAGTGTCAAATAAAGGAAATGCTGGTGACAAAATTTAATGATCTAAAAAAGAGGCATTTTTTTTCCAGTTTTTTTTTTTTTAAAGATTTTATTTATTTATTTGAGAGAGAGAGAATGAGAGACAGAGAGCACGAGAGGGAAGAGGGTCAGAGGGAGAAGCAGAACCCCCGCTGAGCAGAGAGCCCGATGCGGGACTCGATCCCGAGACTCCAGGATCATGACCTGAGCCGAAGGCAGTCGTTTAACCAACTGAGCCACCCAGGCGCC
>NW_027750890.1:0-303 GCF_054177405.1 Leptonychotes weddellii | reverse complement strand
CAGCGCCCCCAGTCCTGCCTCCAGGTTGGGGCACGTCTCTGCCCTTTGTGCTTCTAAAACCGCCAGCCGCTCCCAGTTCACATGCGCGCGACCCAGCTGCTCCGGGTTCCCGCCCCGGGGCCTGCCCTAAAGTCCTTTCCCCGCCACTACTGGTCTGCGAGTCTGTGCCCGTCTGCAGCACGCGAGGCTGTCACTCACTGGCAGTGTAGGATCCCCATGGCCAGGCACCCTCCCGCTGCCGTTTATCCTCCCATATCTGCCCGTGGAATCACGGCTCTCCGCTTCATACCTCAAAACCAACCG
>NW_027750889.1:0-303 GCF_054177405.1 Leptonychotes weddellii | reverse complement strand
GAGTGATGATGA
Source organism: Leptonychotes weddellii (assembly GCF_054177405.1). Taxonomy (NCBI): domain Eukaryota; kingdom Metazoa; phylum Chordata; class Mammalia; order Carnivora; family Phocidae; genus Leptonychotes; species Leptonychotes weddellii. The sequence goes on along the minus strand of NW_027750889.1, from coordinate 291 downwards.
GTCTTATTATCATTCTACAGTCATGAGAGTGAGGCCTCCGTCCCAAAGTTGACCACGTTTACATGCCTAGGTCATATGACATGACAACAGAAGAGTATACAAGGGAATCCCATTCATAACAACAATCCAATGATATCACGGCAAAAGTATAATCTTCGAGCCAAGCAGACTCATAATCAAATCCTGGTTTGGTCAAGTTACTTAACTTCTCTTCATCTCCCTTTACGTATCTGAAAATAAGGATGACGATATCTGTTGTGTGGATAGGTAAGACAAAATATGTCAAGTACC
>NW_027750888.1:0-303 GCF_054177405.1 Leptonychotes weddellii | reverse complement strand
GTTCTTAGCACAGAGAGAAGAGGGATAAATAAAAGATGAAAGCCTTTCAAAATGAAGAAGTGAAGAAAAGCGCCAGAATCTAGGTCTCAGCCTTTATTAACAGCTCAGAAACTTCATTCCCGTGGGGAAAAAATTGCAAGGATTGAAAGTAGCATAGAAATGATCATCTGCATCAAAAAGGTACACACTTATTGTCCCATTGAAAGATAGAACATTTACTACAAACTGCATAGTCAGGTGTGGTTATTCACCTTGGTTAAGAGCAGATGTCTAAATTATCTTGTCATTTGGAATAAGGATAGG
>NW_027750887.1:0-303 GCF_054177405.1 Leptonychotes weddellii | reverse complement strand
AGGAGAAATGCTTCCACCAGAATATACACAATGATTCCATTGTTGACGTTAAGACTGCTGCCTAGCCACTTACCTTTGAGTCAACAGGCAAAGAAGGGAGTTACGGTGCTGGTGCTGGCTGTGGTGAATGATCCTCACTACCTAGGAGGAATGGACGGCTACTCCACAATGAAAGTGAGGGAGAGTATGTCTGGAATACGAGAGATACCTTAGGGTGCCCTATGATTAAAGTCAACATAAAATTATAGCAACCCACTCCAGCAGCAGGCTGGTTATGGCCCAAGACCCTTCAGGGATGAAGCA
>NW_027750886.1:0-303 GCF_054177405.1 Leptonychotes weddellii | reverse complement strand
CACCAAATGGGTTCAAGAGCATTTCCATTTATGCATGCTTTTGTCCATTCAATAAACATTTACTGAATAGTGATTATGTACCAATAACTACTCAGGTGTTTGGACTACAGCAGTGAACAAGACCCCTCTTAAGGAGCTTTCACTCTAGTTGGAGACATGGACAGTAAACAAGTAAAAACAACAGCAAAAAAAAAAAAAAGCAAAATAAATGCAGGTAATGATCATTACTGTGTAAACAATATTTTCTATGATCAAGGAAGGTCCCTCTTAGTGTGACATCAGAGCTGATGTCTGAATAATAGG
>NW_027750885.1:0-303 GCF_054177405.1 Leptonychotes weddellii | reverse complement strand
AATTGACAAAAATGTATATATTTAAGGTGTACAATATAGTGCTTCTCTATACATATACTTGTTAAATGATTATCTCAGACAAGCTATTTAAAAAATGGAAAACCGGGCGCCTGGGTGGCTCAGTTGGTTAAGCGACTGCCTTCGGCTCAGGTCATGATCCTGGAGTCCCTGGATCGAGTCCCGCATCGGGCTCCCTGCTCGGCAGGGAGCCTGCTTCTCCCTCTGACCCTCCCCCCTCTCATGTGCTCTCTGTCTCTCTCATTCTCTCTGTCTCAAATAAATAAATAAAATCTTTAAAAAAAT
>NW_027750884.1:0-303 GCF_054177405.1 Leptonychotes weddellii | reverse complement strand
GCACTGACTCAGGATTTTATAGGCAAATGGCTCTCAACTTGGGGTACCCTAACCTCAAGAGGTCCAAAACGGTGGTAAGCTCTCTGAACTACTTTATGTACATAAAAGGTGTCAGGAAATTATGCATTTACCCTTACAATGTTACATTGGCTGACAAAGCCTTATTTTAATTGCTCTTCTTTTTCTTTGGAAAGCATATTCAGCTTTCAGTTGATACATTGTGACGAATTGGTAATTGGAAAGATTTTTTATAATTACATACATTGGGAAAGTTGATTCTTTGTTAAATTAATCAAAATTTGG
>NW_027750883.1:0-303 GCF_054177405.1 Leptonychotes weddellii | reverse complement strand
TTTTTTTTTTCTTAAGATTTTATTTATTTGCGAGAGAGACAATGAGAGACAGAGAGCATGAGAGGGAGGAGGGTCAGAGGGAGAAGCAGACTCCCTGCTGAGCAGGGAGCCCGATGTGGGATTCAATCCCGGGACTCCAGGATCATGACCTGAGCCGAAGGCAGTCGCTTAACCAACTGAGCCACCCAGGCGCCCGCGAGGGGAGAGGTTCTTACAGAGAAGACACCAGAGCAGAACAAGGAAATTTTTTGATTGGCTAGCTTACGGGCTTCAGTTATTTGGGAAGCCTAGTTGGCTGTTCCC
>NW_027750882.1:0-4384 GCF_054177405.1 Leptonychotes weddellii | reverse complement strand
ATGACCTGAGCCGAAGGCAGTCGCTTAACCAACTGAGCCACCCAGGCGCCCTGGACTTGACTTCTTAAGACCCTTATTTTGAATGCTTACATTTGGAGAAAAATGACTTCATTTGAGTATTTTTTTTTTTTTAAAGATTTTATTTATTTATTTATTTGACAGAGAGAGAGACAGCTAGAGAGGAACACAAGCAGGGAGAGTGGGAGAGGGAGAAGCAGGCTTCCCGCCGAGCAGGGAGCCCAATGCGGGGCTCGATCCCAGGACCCTGGAATCACGACCTGAGCCGAAGGCAGGCGCTCAACGACTGAGCCACCCAGGCGCCCCGAGTATTTTTTTTTTTTAATGAAAGAAACCAGTCTAAGAGATAGTGGGTTAAACCCAATCTGCTTTAAGGTAGTTGTTTCCTTATGGTAGCTAAAAATCTCTATTTGAAGCTGGAATGGCCATCTGTCCCCACCTGTTGTAAACAGATTCCATCTCTAGATGGACAGCATTCACTGTTTCATAATCCATACCAACATTTTGGGAGCTTAATATTAATAAAAATTCTCTTGTTAAATGCTTGCCATTACTTAAAATGCTTGCCATTTAAAAACAACTAGTAGAAGTAAAAATGGTGGTTTTTCTAAACAAAAGAGCCAGGTATATGTCAAATTAACTCCTGCCAATGTAGCATGGCCAAGAAGTGGTATGTGTGGTTATTCAGATACTCAATTAACAATGCTATATACACATGGTCAAGTTTTAAAGAACTGGATTATATAATGATGTATTTAACCCCAAAATATAGTAAACACTTAACATTAAAAGAAAGATTCTGATGGGATTTCAACACTTCAAAATCATTTCTATAAATTTTAACTATCATTGCTTTTTAGATGTATGGAAGTATGAATGAAGTATGTATGAAAGTTAGGAATAGTTGAATGCTAGATGGCTGGATAATATCAAGTTAATGGGAGTTGTGTTTTCTGTTACAATGTACATTTTCTCTTTATATAGTGTTTCAGGCTGACCCAAAGGCTAGTAACCAAGGACTAGGAACAATTAAGAATGAAACATAAATAGTAGCAAAATCTCCTATCACATTAAGGCAGGAATTCTCCAAAATTACAAAAATGAATAGCCCCATTCAAACCAGCAATAATGTCTTCAAACACAGGCTAAAAATATTAAGTAAAGATCAATTATATGTGAGAGTCTACAGTTTTGCACTTTTTATCCTGCTTGGAATTCATAGGGCTTCTTGAATTTGTGCCTTTATATCTTTCATTGGTTTTGGAAGACTTACAGCTGTTATCCCTTCAAATACTGCTTCTGCCTTAATCTCTCTCTTCTGTTCTCTGAAAATTCAATTACATATTGTGTCCATACCCCCTTTTCTGCATTTTTCATCCTTTTGACTCGATGTGTTCTATTCTGTTTACCAATTCCCTTTTCTTATTTATTAATTCTGCTGTGCCTACTCATGGTACCCAGCTGTCAAGTACTCCCCCCACTTCCCCACCAATAATTCTCACCACCTAGTGTTCATATCCTTAGGTAGTTTCCTCTCACATTAGATCAGGGCTGATCCATATGATCAATAGAGTATGGTAGTAGTGGTGTGTGGTGACTCTTGAGGCTAGGTCATCAGAAGCATTGCAGCTTCTGCCTTGTTCCCCTGGATTTTAGTTCTGAGGAAAACCAGCCATCATGTCATGAGCACATTCACACAGCTCCCTGGAGAAGCCCATATTGAAAGGAATCAAATTCCCATCCAAATGAATAAGTCCCATTCAGATGGCACCAGTCCCACTTATGTCTTTAGATGCCTGCCCCCAGCCAGCATCTGATGGCAAACTCCTGACAGACCTCAAGCAAGAACCAGCCAAATTAGCTACTCCTATATTCCTGACTCCTAGGAATTATAAAAAAGATTAAATAATTATTGCTGCTTTAAGTCATTAAGTTTCAGGATGATTTGTTACATAGCAATAAATAGCTAATTCACCCATCTGTAAAGTTTTTAATTTCAGTTCTTGGATTTTTCAGTTGGTTCATTTTTATAGTTTCCACTTCTCTTCTAAAATTTCCAGCCTTTTAAAAAAATTTCATTGAACATGTTAAAAATACTGTTTATATAAAACCTGAAAGATTCCACCAAAAAACTGCTAGAATAGATAAATAATTCAGTAAAGTCACAGGATACAAAATCAATGTACAGAAATCTGTTGCATTTCTATACATCAATAATAAAGCAGCAGAAAGAGAAATCAGGGAATCAATCCCATTTATAATTGCACCAAAAATAATAAGATACCTAGGAATAAACCTAACCAAAGAGGTGAAAGACCTGTACTCTCAAAACTATAAAACACTGATGACAGACACTGAAGATGACACAAAGAAATGAAAAGACATCCCATGCTCATGGATTGGAAGAAAAAATATTGTTAAAATGTCTATACTACCCAAAGCAATCTACACATCTAATGCATCCCTATCAAAATATCAACAGCATTTTTCACAGAAGTAGAACAAACAATCCTAAAATTTGTATGGAACCACAAAAGACCCCAAATAGCCAAAGCAATCTTGAAAAAGAAAAGCAATGCTGGAGGCATCACAATTCTGGACTTCAAGTTATATTACAAAGTTGTAGTAATCAAAACAGTATGGTATTGGCACAAAAACAGACACATAAATCAATGGAACAGATAGAAAACCCAAATGAACCCACAATTATATGGTAAATTAATCTTTGACAAAACAGGAAAGAATATCCAATGGGAAAAAGACTGTCTCTTCAACAAATGATGTTGGGAAAACTGGATAGCTACATGCAAAAGAATGAAACTGGACCACTTTATTATACCACACACAAAAATAAACTCAAAATGTATTAAAGATATAAATGTGTCCTGAAACCATAAAAGTCCTTGAAGAAAACACAGACAGTTATTTCTCTGACATTGGCTGTAGCAGTTTTTTTCTAGATAGGTCTCCTGAGCAAGGGAAACAAAAGCAAAAATACACTTTGGGGATTACATATAAATAAAAAGCTTCTGCACAGTGAAGGAAATCATCAACAAAAGTAAAAGACAACCTACGAAATGGGAGAAGATATTTGCAAATGACATATCCAATTAAGGGTTAGTATCCAAAATATATAAAGAACTGATACAACTCAACAACCAAAAAATGAATAATCTAATTAAAAATGGGCAGAAGACATAAACAGATCTTTTTTTAATAAAGACATCCAGATGGCCAACAGACACATGAAAAGATGCTCAACATCACTCATCATCAGGGAAATGCAAATCTAAACCAAGTGACATATCATCTCACACTTGTCAAAATGGCTAAAATAAACAATACAAGAAACAACAGGTATTAGCGAGGATGTGAAGAAAGGGGAACCCTCCTGCACTGTTGGCGGGAATATAAACTGGTGTGGCCACTGTGGAAAACAATATGAAGGGTCTTCAAAAAGTTAAAAATAGAACTCCCCTATGGTTCAGCAATCACACTTTACCCAAGGAATACAAAAATACTAATTCAAAGGGATACATGCACCCCTATGTTTGTTGCAGCATTATTTACAACAGCCAAATTATGGAAACAGCCCAAGTGTCCATTGATTGATGAATGGATAAAGAAGATATGGTATAAAAATACAATGGGATATTATTCAGCCATGGAAAAGAATGAAATCTTGCCATTTGCAAGGACATGGATGAAGCTAGAGAGTATTATGCTAAGCGAAATAAGTCAGTTGGAGAAAGACAAATACCATATGATTTCACTCACATGTGGAATTTAAGAAACAAAACAAATGAGCAAAGGGAAAAAGAGAGAGAGAGAGGGAGAGGCAAACAAAGAATCTGACTCTAAACTAGAGAACAAACTGACAGTTACTAAAAGGGAGGTGTGTGGGGGGATGTGTTATGTAGGAGATGGGGATTAAGGAGTACATTTGTGATGAGTACCGGGTGTCGTATGGAAGTGGTGAATCACTATACCATACACCTGAAACTCACTAAACTGTATGTTAACTGACTGGAATTTAAATAAAAACTTAAAAAAAAATTTAAGTCCCTTTGTGTGCTAATTTATTATGTACATCCCATGTGTCCATTACCTGTTATTTTTCTTGTTTTTTTTTTTTATCCACACTGTCTTATCTCCTCATGAGCCTGATTATTTTTTTTTTAAAGATTTTATTTATTTATTTGAGAGAGAGAGAATGAGAGACAGAGAGCATGAGAGGGAGGAGGGTCAGAGGGAGAAGCAGACTCCCTGCCGAGCAGGGAGCCCGATGCGGGACTCGATCCCGGGACTCCAGGATCATGACCTGAGCCGAAGGCAGTCGCTTAACCAACTGAGCCACCCAGGCGCC
>NW_027750881.1:0-303 GCF_054177405.1 Leptonychotes weddellii | reverse complement strand
GCGGAGGAGTAGGAGACCTGGATTTCGTCTCCTCTCAGGAATTCAGCTGGATAGGGATCAAACCATTCTGAACACCTACAAACTCAACAGGAGATCGAAGAAAGGAATAGCAACAACTCTCTGAACAGAAAAGCGACCACTTTCTGGAAGGTAGGACGTGTGGAGAAGTGAATCCGAGGCGATATTCGGGAGGATAGACAGCGGGGGAGGGGCCTCCGTCGGCCGCTTCTGGCAAGTGATAGAACCGCGGGGCACAAAATCGGAACTTTTAGAAGTCGGCTCGGCTGAGGGACGTCACTCCGG
>NW_027750880.1:0-303 GCF_054177405.1 Leptonychotes weddellii | reverse complement strand
TTTTTTTTTTTTTAAGATTTTATTCATTTGACAGAGAGAGAGAGAGAGTGCACACAAGCAGGTGGAGCAGCAGAGGGAGCTGAGCAGGGAGCCCGATGTGGGGTTCGATCCCAGGACCCTGGTATCATGACCTGAGCTGAAGGCAGCTGCTTAACCGGCTGAGCCACCCAGGCACCCCTAGCTTATGATTTCTGATGTCAATTTTTATCTTTTATCATACTAAATTTTGACTAGAAAAAGTTTTAAAAATTAACTTGGACACCATCGGTAGCAATACTTTTGACCTGTTGCTGCTCAATTAGG
>NW_027750879.1:0-303 GCF_054177405.1 Leptonychotes weddellii | reverse complement strand
TCATACCCACCTTGTTTACTGATGGTGCAGCTGCCAGAAAGCAGTGGGAGAGACCCTTCAGGGTGAATTTGGAGCTGAGAGACTAAATTGATAGATTCTGGAAAGGTTTTGGTGGGAGAGAACATACAGAAAATATAAAATGCCTCACCTGTCCACCTCTGCTTTCCCTGCTTTGCAGTATCTTATATAGCCTATTCAAACCAAGAACTGGGCATACAAGTAAAGTAGCAAAAATGTCAGGTCATTTAGAAAACAGGCAAAATGAGAAAACTTGGGCCAAGGTTTTAAACATCTATCTTTTTT
>NW_027750878.1:0-303 GCF_054177405.1 Leptonychotes weddellii | reverse complement strand
GCTCGGCAGGGAGTCTGCTTCTCCCTCTGACCCTCCCCCCTCTCATGTGCTCTCTCTCATTCTCTCTCTCTCAAATAAATAAATAAAATCTTTAAAAAAAAAAAAATAATCAACTGAAGAAAAGTTCTAATTTGTGTCATTACGTCCACTATTTTTCTGTTCTCCAAGGCTAGAGCCTCTGTCACTTTGATCCCTCCCTTTCCTATACTTACATGTGTCACTGAGTCCTATCTTTTCCTTCTTCTAAATTTCTCTTGAATTTGCCCTTTCCCCTCCTTTTGGACCCATTCTCCCATTCTTAGC
>NW_027750877.1:0-303 GCF_054177405.1 Leptonychotes weddellii | reverse complement strand
TCTCGACCCCTAATGGGTCTGCCTTCTCTCCACTTTTCAGATCCTTCTTGTGTTTGTTTTGTATCTAATGTCCGGGGTTTTAAACCAGACCTCACCTGTTATTTTTTTTTTTTTTTAAAGATTTTATTTATTTATTTGAGACAGAGAGAATGAGAGAGAGAGAGCACATGAGAGGGGGGAGGGTCAGAGGGAGAAGCAGACTCCCCGCTGAGCAGGGAGCCCGATGCGGGACTCGATCCCGGGACCCCAGGATCATGACCTGAGCCGAAGGCAGTCGCTTAACCAACTGAGCCACCCAGGCGC
>NW_027750876.1:0-303 GCF_054177405.1 Leptonychotes weddellii | reverse complement strand
CAACCCAGAGCTTCAAGCCGTGTCGTTCCACTGGCATTCCCATCTTTACGGGTGATTTTCCATCCCTTGAGTCAAGGCATGTTAGCACTTGGCTCCAGCATGTTGTCACCATTCCAACCAGAAATTGGCACAAATGCTACTGTGTCGGGGTTGTAGCCAATTTTCTTAATGTACGTGCTGACTTCTGTAACGATTTCCTTGTATCTCTTCTGGCTGTAGGGTGGCTCAGTGGAAGCCATTTTATTAACACCAACAATTAGTTGTTTTACACCCAGTGTGTAAGCTAGAAGGGCGTGCTCACGG
>NW_027750875.1:0-303 GCF_054177405.1 Leptonychotes weddellii | reverse complement strand
GGGAAAAGAAATTCTATGCAAAAAGTAACCAAAAGAGAGTAGGGGTAGGTATACTAATATCAGACCAGGCAAAACAGACTGAATCAAAAAAAGTTACAAGAGGGCGCCTGGGTGGCTCAGTTGGTTGGGCGACTGCCTTCGGCTCAGGTCATGATCCTGGAGTCCCGGGATCGAGTCCCGCATCGGGCTCCCTGCTCGGAGGGGAGTCTGCTTCTCCCTCTGACCCTCCTCCCTCTCATGCTCTCTGTCTCTCATTCTCTCTCTCTCAAATAAATAAATAAAATCTTTAAAAAAAAAAAAAAA
>NW_027750874.1:0-303 GCF_054177405.1 Leptonychotes weddellii | reverse complement strand
TTTATTGCTCCAAATAAGCATCACAAATTAATTGACATCTAAAAAATTTGCATTAAGGTAGCATTAAGCTTCTATACAGTAAAAGATTCATTAATTAAGCCTTCCTTTGACATTCCCAGTGAAATAAAAATCTAAATTGATTGAGCCATAAGACTGGGCACATTATTTTTATTCTACATATCTCAATGTCAATTAAAAGTTAAATTGATCATTGTTTTTTGGGTATAAATCTAAAATAGAAGTGTATTGTTTGTTGACAGATGAATGGTTAAAGAAAGTGTGATTATCTATCTAAATATATAT
>NW_027750873.1:0-303 GCF_054177405.1 Leptonychotes weddellii | reverse complement strand
CTCTGTCACAGCGTCACCCTAACACAGAGAGAAACCAGCAAACACATCAGCCGGGGACCACCTGAAGGAGGGCCTCGATCTAACACTCCTGCTCCCACATGCCTAGGGCTTCTGTAAACTGCCGACTCTGGCCGGCCGAACACAGAACTGAGGCTTGGGAGGGTCACACATGCGACACGGGGCAGTACAGGTCACAGCATGAGCTCCCCAGCCCCGAGCGCCCGCGGAACATGCCGCCATCAAGCATCAGAGCAGCTGAGCAAGTCAGAGCAAGAGAAGCAGACCCACAGCATAGCAGTCACG
>NW_027750872.1:0-303 GCF_054177405.1 Leptonychotes weddellii | reverse complement strand
TCAGGGTGCAGGTGAGTCTGGCTGATGATCTCAGAGATGCAGAGAGGGAGGGAGGCTGGGTCAGGACAGGCTGGGACAGGGAACCTGCAAACATACACACTCAGGGGTGATGGGTGCAGGACCATGATAAAATTTCTCAGGCTCTGATCCAGATGGGCTAATTCAGGCTGGGAGTCTTCCCTGTGTCTCTGAGGACTCTCCCTACCTGTGTAGTGAGAGAGGAGGATGAGGAGCACAGGAGTCCAGGTCAAGGTAACACAGACTCTTCAACCCCCAGTGGGCTGGGCTGCCCCAGGCCTCCTT
>NW_027750871.1:0-4384 GCF_054177405.1 Leptonychotes weddellii | reverse complement strand
TCCTTGCAGGTACTTTTTTAATGGAAAGTCTTCATATTTAGACAGAGATAGAGAGGTGTAGATATAGATATTTATTAATAAAATGTTAATACTTTTAAAATCTCACTGATGAGTATGTGGGGGTTCCCATTTACATATTTAGATATAGATATAGATATAGACAGATACGGGTACATGAGAATTCCATTTATATTTTCTCACATAGCTAGAGACATTAGATAGATATCTGTACACCTATATGGATATAGATATTAGCCACACAGAGAAGAGATAAAGAGAGACATATGGCTATATCTCTACATCTATAAGAAAACATTAAATGCAACCCCATATACTCATCAGCTACATTTAAAAATTACTAACATTTTGTCGTATCTGTCTCACCTCTTTTTTCCCTTTGCTCAGGTGTTTTCCAGCATGGCCCAGACACATTTTATCCCTCAATACTCTGGGAGACATTGAACGATAAGAATTTTAAAACATTACCCCAATCCCATCATCACATCTGACAGCATAACAAGCAATAGAACACAATTCCTTTCAATCATCTAACACCAGCTGGCTCTGGCTGCCCCCCTGGGGGTTCCACAGACGCCCCTCTGCCATGGGGTGGGAACATTCTGGATCTCGCTCCGGGACCTGGTCCCACCTGCCCTCTCCTGAGCGGGGAATGGGGGCAACAGCGGCGAACACCGCCCCCGTGTGGCTCCTTCCGCCCGCGAGAGAAGGCGGGGGCGGGGGGACCTTCGCCCCACCAGGCACAAATACACTCCAGCAAACCTCTTCATAACCAAAAAGACATTCATTTTACTTTGGAAGAGTTTAGAAAGAAATACAAAGCATTTCAACCAAACTGCTTTTTATGGTACTGATCTTTTATTTTTGAGGAAATTGGTCCATGTCTATTTATTAGGACCCTCACTCTGCAAGGCACACCTCCAAGAGGGGCTCCCTGATGAACAGACTTCCCTCACTTCTCCAGCTGCACCCCCACAACACACCCACGGTCCTTCTAGGTGGATCAAGTCTCTCTCTTTCTCTTTGATTTGGATTTCCATGCGTGTGGTTTAATGGCATGTAATTTGTCCGCCATGAGTCACAGTTTTTAAAGTGTATGATTCAGTGGTTGTTAGTATATTTAAAAAGTTGTGCAACATCATAAACTATCTGGTTCCAGCATCTTTTCATCACCTCCCCAAAAAGCCCCGTACCCATCAGCAGTCACTCCCCATTCTCCTCTCTCCCCTGCCCCTGGCAACCACTAATCTACTTTCTCTCCATAGCTTTGCTAATTCTGGACATTCAGTAAATGGAATCATACATATGTGGCTTTTCATGTCTGACTTCTTCCACTTCGCATGTTTTCAAGGTGCATCCATGTTGTAGCATGAATCAGGACTTAATTCCTTTTCATAGCTGAAAAATATACCATTGCACGTATATACAACATTTTGTTTAACCATACTTCAGTGGATTGACATCTGGGTCATTTCCATCTTTTGGCTATTGTGAAAAATGTTGCTAGGAACAATTGTGTACAGGTTTTTGCATGGGCATATGCTTTCAGTTCTCTTGGGTATATCCACATGTGTGGACTTGCTGAGTCTCATGGTTACCCTTATTTAACTTTTTGAGTAACTGCCAGACTGGTTTCCACAGCAGCTTACATTCTCCTTAGCAATGTATGAAGGTTCTCATTTCTCCGTGTCCTTGGAGTACTTGTTATGGTATATCTTTTTGCTTACAGCCATCCTAGTGGGTATGAAGTTATATCTATCTCATTGTGGCTTTGATTTACATTTCCTTGATAGTCAGTGATGTTGAGCATCTTTTTATGTGCTTATTGCCCATTTTTATATCTTCTTTGGAGAAATGTTTATTCAAGTCCTTTGCCTATTTTTAAAATGGGTTATTTGGCTTTGTATTGTTGGATTGTAAAAGCCCTTTACATATTCTGGATACCAGTCCCTCATCAGATATATAATTTGCAAGTATTTTCTCCCATCTTGTGGGAAGTTGTCTTTTCACTTTCTTTCTTTCTTTCTTTCTTTCTTTCTTTCTTTCTTTCTTTCTTTCTTTCTTTCTTTCTTTCTTTCCTTCCTTCCTTCCTTCCTTCCTTCCTTCCTTCTTTCTTTCTTTCTTTCTTTCTTTCTTTCTTTCTTTCTTTCTTTCTTTCTTTCTTTCTTTCTTTCTTTCTTTCTTAGACAGGGGGAGGGGCAGAGGGAGAGGGAGAGAGAGAACCTCAAGCAGGCTCCACACCCAGCCTTGAGCCCAATGCAGGGCTCGATCTCACAACCCTGAGATCATGACATGAGCTGAAATCAGGAGTCAGACACTTAGCCTACTGAACCACCCAGGTGCCCCTGTCTTTTTACTTTCTTGGTGGTGTCCTTTGAAACACAAAATATTGAAATTCTGCTGATATCCAATTTATCTATTTTCTTCTTTGGTTGCTTGTACTTTTGGTGTTGGTTATTTAGGAAACCATTGCCAAATTCAGGGTCATGGAGATTTATACTTATGTTTTCTTTGAACAGTTTTATAGTTTTAGTTCTTACCCTAGTTCTAAGTTCTTACTTTAGTTCTTATAGTTTATTTCTTACTAGTCCTGATCAGTTTTGAGTTAATTTTTATATATGGTATGAGATGGGGGGGGTGTCCAACTTCATTCTTTTGCATGTGAATATATCCAGTTCATCCAGCATGATTTGTTGAAAAGAGTCTTCTTTTCCCCCACTGAATTGTCTGGCACCCTTATCAAAAATTTGATTAACCATAAATGTGAGGGTTTGTTTGTGGACTCTTGACTCTATTCCATTGATCTATGTATCTATCTTTATGCCAGTAACACAGAGTCTTGATTATTGTAGCTCTGTAATAAGTTTTGACATCAGGGAGTATGAATCCTCCAACTTTGTTCTTCTATTTCAAGATTATTTTGGTTATTCAGGGTCCCTTTAGTTTCCATATGAATTTTAGGTCAGCTTGTCAATTTCCTCAACAAAGTCAGATTGCACTGGATCTGTAAATCAGTTTGGGGAGTATTGCCATTGTTATAATAGCATGTCTTCTAATCCATGAATACAAGATGTCTGCCCATTTACTTATGTCTTCTTTAGTTTCTTCAACAATGTTTTGTACAAGAGGAAGAGCACTTCTTTGGTTAAATGTATTCCAATTATTTTATTATTTTCATGCTATTGTACATGGAACTGTTTTCTTACTTTCATGTTCATATTGCTCAATGCTAGTGTGCAGACATAGAATTGATTTTTTGTATATTGATCTTGTATCCTGCAACCTTGCTGAAGTAGCTTATTAGCTCTAATAGTTTTTTAAATTCCTGAGGATTTTCTATATATGAGATCCTGTTATTTGCAAATAGTTTCACTTTTCCTTTTCTAATCTGTCTTGTATTTCATTTTCTTTCTTTCTTTTTTAAGATTTTATTTTTTAAGTAATCTCTACACCCAACGTGGGGCTCAAACTCACAACCCCGAGATCAAGAGTCACATGTTCTGCCGATTGAGCCAGCCAGGCGCCCCTCATTTTCTTTCTTAATTGTCCTGACTAAAACCTCCAGTACAATTTTGGATAGAGCAGCAAAAGGGAACAACCTTGTCTTGTTCTTGATCATCGGGGGTGGGGGGTGGGGGGTGGTTTCAGGCTCATGGTGTAATCTGTGATGTTTTTTGTAAGATGCCCCTTATCAGGTTGAGGAAGTTCCCTTATAGTCCTAGTTCGTTTGTTTGTTTTTAATATAAAAGTTTGCTGGATTCTGTCAAATGCTTTTTTTCTGCATCTATTTAGATGGTCATGCATTATTTTCGGTCCTTTATTCCATTAATATGGTTACTGCATTGGCTGATTATTGAACCAACATTCCCGATAGAAATACTACTTGGGGGGCGCCTGGGTGGCTCAGTTGGTTAAGCGACTGCCTTCGGCTCAGGTCATGATCCTGGAGTCCCGGGATCGAGTCCCGCATCGGGCTCCCTGCTCGACGGGGAGTCTGCTTCTCCCTCTGACCCTCCCCCCTCTCATGTGCTCTCTCTCTCAGTCTCTCTCTCTCAAATAAATAAATAAAATCTTTAAAAAAAAAAAAAAAGAAATACTACTTGGTCATGGTATATAATCCTTTTTAGAGGTTGCTGGATTTGATTTACTAGTTTTTGTTGAAGATTTTGATATCTATATTCATAGGGGATATTGGCTTGTAGTTTTCTTGTGATGCTTTTTGTCTAGTTTTGCAATCAGGGTAATTCTGACCTCTTAGAATAAGTTGGGAGGTGTCCCCTCCCTTCAATTTTTTGGGAGAGTTTGGGAAGGATTGGTGGTAAACTTTCTTTAGATATTTGGTCGTAGTCACCAGCTTTGCCATCTG
>NW_027750870.1:0-303 GCF_054177405.1 Leptonychotes weddellii | reverse complement strand
CCCCAGTGGGACAGGGCTTCCTTCAGATGAGTGTGGCCAGGCAAGACTCTGGGGGGTGAACCAGGCAGGGCAGGGGCTCAGGGAACGTATCTCTGCAGTAACAAAAGCAGCCACAGTGACAAGAGCTTTGGTGATGATTAACATTACCAGTGCCGGGCACTCTCACACTCTTCCCACCTATCACTTTATTCAGCCCAGATGGGGACACTGAGGTCAGTGCTAGTGGGATCCCCATTTTAAAGATGAGAAAACTAGGGGCGCCTGGGTGGCTCAGTTGGTTAAGCGACTGCCTTCGGCTCAGGT
>NW_027750869.1:0-303 GCF_054177405.1 Leptonychotes weddellii | reverse complement strand
TGTTTTTTCGTGTGTCCATGGACACTTGGGTTACTTCTGCATTTTCACTATTATGAATAATGCTGCAGTGAGCATGGGTGTATAAATACCTCTCTGAGACCCTCCTTTCAGTTCTTTTAAGTATATACCCAAAAGTGGAATTGCTTGATCATATGGTAAATTAATAACAAATTTATTTTTAATTTTTAAGGCACTCTCATGCCTGCAGTGGCTGCCCCAGTTTGCATTCCAGCGACAGCGCACGAGGGTTCTGATTTCTCCGACATGTGTTATTTGCTGGCTTTTTGGTAGTAGCCATGCTAA
>NW_027750868.1:0-303 GCF_054177405.1 Leptonychotes weddellii | reverse complement strand
TCTATTTCATTAATTTCTACTCTAATCTTTATTTTTGCCTTCCTTTTGCTTGCGTTTGGTTTAGTTTGCTCCTCTTTCTTCTTTGACTTATCGTGGAAGTTTATGTAATTGATTGGAGATGTTTCTTTTTCATATAATTTATAGCTATATATTTCCCTCTCAGCACTGCTTTAGTAGGACCCTCTAGGTTTTGGTAGGCCCTGTCTTCATTTCTATTAATCTCAAAGTATTTTCTGATTTCCATTTTGATATCTTTGACCCTTTGATTATATAGAAGTGTGTTGTTTAATTCTGCATAGTTGT
>NW_027750867.1:0-303 GCF_054177405.1 Leptonychotes weddellii | reverse complement strand
TGGCAGGGGTGACTTTTTGAGAATGAGATTTGTAAATAAATGGCTCTCAGGACAGAGGCAGCAGCTGCAAAGGAGTCCTCCAGTTTCCTCATCCAAGAGCATAACAAAATGGTCACAGCTTCTCAGAGATCATTTTTCTGGCTCCTATCCAGGACGATTAAAAAAAAAAAATCTAAGGTACTAATTTCAGCTAGAGCAGCCTGTTACTTAAAATCTTGGCACAGGACAAAAAGAAAAAGAAGAAAGAAAGAAAAAGGAAAAAAGAGAGAAACAAGAAGGAAGGAAGGGAGGAAAAGAAAAACA
>NW_027750866.1:0-303 GCF_054177405.1 Leptonychotes weddellii | reverse complement strand
TCTATTTCATTAATTTCTACTCTAATCTTTATTTTTGCCTTCCTTTTGCTTGCGTTTGGTTTAGTTTGCTCCTCTTTCTTCTTTGACTTATCGTGGAAGTTTACGTAATTGATTGGAGATGTTTCTTTTTCATATAATTTATAGCTATATATTTCCCTCTCAGCACTGCTTTAGTAGGACCCTCTAGGTTTTGGTAGGCTCTGTCTTCATTTCTATTAATCTCAAAGTATTTTCTGATTTCCATTTTGATATCTTTGACCCTTTGATTATATAGAAGTGTGTTGTTTAATTCTGCATAGTTGT
>NW_027750865.1:0-303 GCF_054177405.1 Leptonychotes weddellii | reverse complement strand
TGAATTTCAGGCTCATAGAATCACGAACAGCGAGTGCCCACAGGGACAGTAATAGAGTCCTTTGGACAAAACTCTGCTCCATTACATACATCATGACCCGTGGTTCAGTGTCCCTGATACACCAGAAAAGCCCTCTGATACGCATTATTCTTTCCAGATACATATCATCATTACTGTTGCTTTCCTCAAGAGGTGTTTGCTAGATCCAAAGATTTCCTGCCCATGAAGTAAGAGATGTTTCTGATGATTATTAAAGGAACAATATTCCTCTCTATAATTGGACCTGGCATGGTGGGGAACGTC
>NW_027750864.1:0-303 GCF_054177405.1 Leptonychotes weddellii | reverse complement strand
CTAGGTGTTATATTTACCATGAGCTTTTGTTCTATTTCAGAAATCAATAAGGTTCATGCTGAAAAGATTATCAACAACCGTAAGTTCAGATACTTCTTAATTAAACGTGTGAGATGATCTAAGACATAACAGTCAAGATTTGTCACTGTTAGCTAGGCACAATTCTAATTAGATGCTTTACATACAAATCATTTAATACAACGATCCTAAAGATAGATGTTATTATTATCATCCCATTTGAGAGATGAGGAAACTGAAGCACAAAGAAGTGAAATAATCTGCCCAAGTTCATCCAGTTTGTGA
>NW_027750863.1:0-303 GCF_054177405.1 Leptonychotes weddellii | reverse complement strand
CTTGACCCTAAACCACCCTCCCACCGGATGCCCGGCCGTTCTCGGGACGAGTTAGAACAGACCCGGGACCAGCTCTCTGGGGTAACTTAGCTGATACCACGATCTTGCCAAGGTTGCTGGCCTACCCAGATAGAGAGGTGGCCCCACGTGCTCAGTGACCTGCCCCCT
Organism: Leptonychotes weddellii; assembly: GCF_054177405.1. Taxonomy (NCBI): domain Eukaryota; kingdom Metazoa; phylum Chordata; class Mammalia; order Carnivora; family Phocidae; genus Leptonychotes; species Leptonychotes weddellii. The sequence goes on along the minus strand of NW_027750863.1, from coordinate 135 downwards.
CCCCTGCCCCACGTGCTCAGTGATTGTCCCCTTCCCCTGCCCCACGTGCTCAGTGATGTTCACCCCCGTCCCCTGCCCCACGTGCTCAGTGATCTGTCCCCCTCTCCTGCCCCACGTGCTCAGTGACCTGTCCCC
>NW_027750862.1:0-4386 GCF_054177405.1 Leptonychotes weddellii | reverse complement strand
TCTCTGCTTGACTTATTTCACTTGGCATAATCTCCTCCAGTCCCATCCATGTTGATGTAAAAGTTGAGTATTCATCCTTTCTGATGGCTGAGTAATATTCCATTGTATATATGGACCACATCTTCTTTATCCATTCATCTGTTGAAGGGCATCTCGGCTCTTTCCACAGTTTGGCCCTTGTGGATATTGCTGCTATGAACATTGGGATGCATATGGCCTTTCTTCTCACTACATCTGTGTCTTTGGGGTAAATACCCAGGAGCACAATTGCTGGGTCATAGGGTATCTCTATTTTTAAATTTTTGAGGCACCTCCACACTGTTTTCCAAAGTGGCTGTACCAACTTGCATTCCCACCAACAGTGTAAGAGGGTTCCCCTTTCTCCACAACCTCTCCAACATTTGTCGTTTCTTACCCTGTCAATTTTCCATTCTAACTGGTGTAAGGTGGTATCTCAATGTGGTTTTGATTTGAATTTCCCTGATGGCTAATGATGATGAACGTTTTTTCATGTGTCTGTTAGCCATTTGTATGTCTTCTTTGGAGAAGTGTCTTTTCATATCTTGTGCCCATTTTTTGACTGGATTACTTGTTTTTTCTGTTGAGTTTGAGAAGTTCTTTATAGATTTTGGATACCAGTCCTTTGTAGTGTCATTTGCAAATATCTTCTCCCATTCTGTGGGTTGCTTCTTTGCTTTATTGACTGTTTCTTTTGCTGTGCAGAAGCTTTTTATCTTGATGAAGTCCCAAAAGTTCATTTTTGCCTTTGGAGATGAATCTTGAAAGAAGTTGCTGTGACTGATGTCAAAGAAGTTACTGCCTATGTTCTCCTCTAGGATTTTGATGGATTCCTGTCTCACATTGAGGTCTTTCATCCATTTTGAGTTTATCTTTGTGTATGGTGTTAGAGAATGGTTGAGTTTCATTCTTCAGTATATAGCTGTCCAATTTTCCCAGCACCATTTATTTAAGAGTCTGTCTTTTTTCCATTGCATATTTTTCCTGCTTTATTGAAGATATTTGACCATAGAGTTGAGGGTCCATATCTGGGCTCTCTATTCTGTTCCATTGGTCTATATGTCTGTTTTTGTGATTTCAAGCTATATTACAAAGCAGTGATCACCAAGAAAAGACCATTTCTTCAACAAATGTTGTTGGGAAAATTGGGCAACCACATGCAGAAAAATGAAACTGGACCACTTTCTTACACCATACACAAAAATAAATTCAAAATGGATGAAAGACCTAAATGTAAGAGAAGAATGGATCAAAATCCTGGAGGAGAACACAAGCAGCAACCTCTTTGATCTTGGCCACATCAAATCCTTATAAGACATGTCTCCAGAGGCAAGGGAAACAAAAGCAAAAATGAACTATTGGGACTTCATCAAGAAAAACGCTTCTGCACAGCAAAGGAAATAATCAATAAAATTAAAGGCAACCAATACAATGGAAGAAGATATTTGCAAATGGCATTTCTGATAAAGCCTTAGTATCCAAAATCTCTAAAGAACTTATCAAACTCAACATCCCAAAAATAAAAAATCCAGTTAAGAAATGGGCAGAAGACATGAACAGATATTTCTTAAAAGAAGACATACAAGTAGTTAATAGATACATGAAAAGATGCTCAACATCACTCATCATCAGGGAAATACAAATCAAAACCACGATGAGATACCACCTCACACCTGTCAGAATGGCTAAAATTAACAACTCTGGAAACAACAGATGTTGGTGAGGAGGTGGAGAAAGGGGAACCCTCTTGCACTGTTGGTGGGAATGCAAACTAGTGCAGGCACTCTGGAAAACATTATGGATGTCCCTTAAAAAGTTCAAAATAGAACTACCCTAGGATTCAGAAATTGCACTACTAGGTATTTATCCAAAGGATACAAACATAGTGATTTGAAGGGGCAGATGCACCCCAATGTTTATACCAGCAATGTCCACAATAGCCAAAAAAATGGAAAGGGCAAAATGCCCATTGACAGATGAATGGATAAAGAAGATATATATATATATATGTATATACATATTATATATATATAATAGAATATTATTCAGCCACCAAAAGGAATGAAACCTTGCCATTTGCAACAACGTGGATGGAGCTAGAGCATATTATGCTAAGCGAAATAAGTCAGTCAGAGAAAGACAAATACCATATGATTTCACCCTTATGTGGAATTGAAGAAACAAAGCAGATGAACATAAGGGAAGGGAAACAAAAATAAAATAAGATAAAAACAGGGAGGCAAACCATAAGGGAATCTTGACTATAGGGAACAACCTAAGAGTTGCTGGAGAGGAGTGGGTGGGGGGATGGGGTAAATGAGTGATGGGCATTAAGGAAGTCACTGGTTATAATGAGCACTGGGTGTTATATGGAAGTGATGAATCACTAAATTCTATCCCTGAAGGTAATACTACAGTATATGTTAACTAACTTGAATGTAAATAAAATCTTGAAAGTTAAAAAAAAGATTGAAGTCATAGAATGCAGCCAGCATTAGCCCGATATCAAAACCAGATAAAAACACTACAAATAAGAGAGCTATGGGCTAATATCCCTGGCGAACATAGATGCAAAAATCCTCCACAAAATATTAGCAAACAAAATCCAACAATATATTTAAAAAAAATCATTCATCATAATCAAGTGGGATTTATTCCTGGGATGCAAGTGTGGTTCAGTATTTGCCAGCCAATCAACATGATACATCACATCAACAAGAGAAAGGATAGAAACCATGTGATCATTTCAATAGATGCAGAAAAAGTGATAAAGTACAATTCATGTTAAAAAACCCTCACCAAAGTAGGTTTAGAGGGAACATACCTCAACATAATAAAGACAATATATGGCAAACCCACAGCTAACATCATACTCAATAGGGAAATCTGAGCGCTTTTCCCCTAATGTCAGGAACAAGACAAGGATGTCCACTCTCACCACTTTTATTCAACATTGCTAGGCACAGCAATCAGAAAAGAAAAGATATAAAAGGTATTCAAACTGGTAAGGAAGAAGCAAAATGTTCACCATTTGCATATGACAGGATACTATATAGAGAAAACGGTAGACTCCACCAAAAAGCCTACTAGAACTGATAAATGAATTCAGTAAAGTCGCAGGTTACAAAATCAGTGTACTTCCATATGAAATCCACTGTATTTCTATACAGTAATAATGAAGTAGCAGAAAGAGAAATTAAGGAATCAATCCCCTTTACAATTGCACCAAAAACATGGACATACCTAGACATGAACTTAACCAAAGAGGTAAAAGACATGTACTCAAAACTATAAAACACTGATGAAACAAATGGAATATGACACAATGAAATGGAAAGATAGTCCATGCTCATGGATAGAATATTGTTAAAATGTCTATACTACCCAAAGTGATCTACACATTTAATGCAATCCTTACCAAAACATGAACAGGGTATAGAAATGCAACTGATTTCTGTGCATTGATTTTGTATCCTGCCATGTTGCTGAATTGCTGTATGAGTTCCAGCAATTTTGGGGTGGAGTCTTTTGGATTTTCTACATAAAGTATCCTGTTATCTCTGAAGAGTCAAAGTTTGCAGGATACAAAATCAATGCACAGAAATCAGTTGCATTTCTAAACACTAACAATGTGGCTGAAGAAAGAGAAATTAAAGAATCAATGCCATTTACAAGTGCACCAAAAACCATAAGATACCTAGGAATAAATCTAACCAAAGAAGTAAAGGATTTGTACTCTAGAAACTACAGAACACTTATGAAAGAAATTGAGGAAGACAAAAAGAAATGGAAAAACATTCCATGTTCATGGATTGGAATAATAAACATTGTTAAAATGTCTATGCTATCCATGGCAATCTACATATTCAATCCAATCCCTATCAAAATACCATCAACATTTTTCACAGAACTGGAACAAACAATCCTAAAATTTGTATGGAACCAGAAAAGATCCCAAATAGCCAGGAGAATATTGAAAAAGAAAACCAAAGCTAGAGGCATCACAATGCCTGACCTCAAGCTATATTACAAAGTTGTGATCATCAAGACAGCATGGTACTGGCACAAAAAAAGGACACATAGATCAATGGAACAGAATAGAGAGCCCAGAAATGGACCCTCAACTCTACGGTCAACTAATCTTTGACAAAGCAGGAAAGAATATCCAATGGAAAAAAGACAGTGTCTTCAATAAATGGTGCTGGAAAAATTGGACAGCCACATGCAGAAGAATGAAACTGTACCATTCTCTTACATCATACACAAAGATAAACTCAAAATGGATGAAAGACCTCAATGTGAGACAGGAATCCATCAAAATCCTAGAGGACAACACAGGCAGTAACATCTTTGACCTTGGCCATATCA
>NW_027750861.1:0-303 GCF_054177405.1 Leptonychotes weddellii | reverse complement strand
ATGTCCTCTGAGCAGGTTGTCAGATTTAGCGTATAAAAATACAGATCACTCGGGCGCCTGGGTGGCTCAGTTGGTTAAGCGACTGCCTTCGGCTCAGGTCATGATCCTGGAGTCCCGGGATCGAGTCCCGCATCGGGCTCCCTGCTCGGCAGGGAGTCTGCTTCTCCCTCTCCCACTCCCCGTTTGTGTTCCCTCTCTCACTGTGTCTTTCTCTGTCAAATAAATAAATAAAATCTTTAAAAAAAATACAGATCACTCAATTGAATATACTTTTCAGTATAGGTATATCTAGAATAGTGTGTG
>NW_027750860.1:0-303 GCF_054177405.1 Leptonychotes weddellii | reverse complement strand
AAAAAAAAAAAAAGATCAAATATGATCAGGCCGGTGAATAGATCAGTGCCACACACTAGATTTTGGGCATATTTTGGTCTGTTAGAAGAAACTGCCTCCCAAAGTTTTAAAGAAAGAAAAATTTATATATGTATAAAAATAAGGGTAAATATAATGAAGGTATGGAATATGACTCTAAAGATGAAAATTATAAAAGATTTTATAAAATGAATTGATAATAAGTTGGTTGAAAAAAGAAAGAGAAATTAAGAAAAAAAAAGGGAGAGAATGTGATCTGGCAGGAGACTAGAACAAAGCCATACA
>NW_027750859.1:0-303 GCF_054177405.1 Leptonychotes weddellii | reverse complement strand
TCAAGATGGCACCTTGCCACTCACCAATGCATTAGTCTAACGATGAAACCACCTGGTGCTATTGCTTTTCCCTTGCTAGAAAGCACACACCAAAGTTAACTTTGGCTGGGTTTTGGGCAGCAGAGAAAATCTGGAATTGCTTGCTGCCATTGCCACATGTATTGAAAACCCAAGAGGGCATGACAGATGGGAAGTAAAGGTTGCATTATCAAAGAACAGAAGCGGTCTAAAAGAAACAGGTATCTCAATTGTGCAGGACTGTTGAATCTCAGATCTGTACCTCTGAGACAAATAATGCAAGAT
>NW_027750858.1:0-303 GCF_054177405.1 Leptonychotes weddellii | reverse complement strand
CCCCACCCCCGCCCCGCTCATGCTCTCTCTCTCAAATAAATAAATCTTTAAAAGAATCTAGAAAACTGGAATTGTAAAAAGTGAAAGTCTGGATTTGTACATGTTGTAAATAATGCAAAATTTTTGAAACTTCGTGAGAGCCAGTCCTGTGTGGGCCTAACAACAACAACAAAATACATCTATGGGGCAGATCTCTGTCCAAGAGGTCACTGTTTTATAATCTGTGGATGCTGAGTGAGGAAGACCTTATTTTGCACCATCTGCAATTTGGAGAAAAGAACTTAAGATTTCTGGTTCAGGGGC
>NW_027750857.1:0-303 GCF_054177405.1 Leptonychotes weddellii | reverse complement strand
TTATTCAACACAAACAATACACTAGTGAATAAAATGCAAGTGCTGTTGGTAGACAGTTCTCCATGGGTCTTTACAGTTTCCCCCACCTATGAGCAGAAGGACTATTTTTTTTTTCTATCTTTTCAATAATGAATATATAGTGAACAGCCTTGGGATAGAGAGTGTCACCATCGGAAGCAATGGACCAACATACTGGCTTCGAGTCCCTTTCCTGTCCTAGAGCCCACTGCATGTGCAAGTGTCACTGGGTCATCTTGGTTTCACTCTGTGCATATTGGGGCTTAAGAAAATTGGTACCGTTCA
>NW_027750856.1:0-303 GCF_054177405.1 Leptonychotes weddellii | reverse complement strand
CCCTTGGTTTGTTTCCTAGAGTTAAGAGTATTAATTTAATTCTTGTGTAAAAGGAAGAGATGGGCAAAAAGGAATTCAGCCCCAAGAAGTCAAGTCTGTTCTCTTTCCCAAACATTTCATAAATTCAAATTCTCAAATATAAAGCTGCTATTACAGGTTTGCAATGTGGCTTGGGCAATCTTTTTTTTTTTTTTTTTTTAAAGATTTTATTTGACAGAGAGAGAGAGAGAGACAGCGAGAGAGGGAACACAAGCAGGGGGAGTGGGAGAGTGAGAAGCAGGCCTCCCGCAGAGTAGGGAGCCC
>NW_027750855.1:0-303 GCF_054177405.1 Leptonychotes weddellii | reverse complement strand
ACAATTGATTGTCAAGACTTAAAAACCCAGGCTGGCCTGACTTTAAAACCAATGTTCTTGGGTGCCTGGGTGGCTCAGATGGTTAAGCGTCTGCCTTCGGCTCCGGTCATGATACCAGGGTCCTGGGATCGAGTCCCGCATCTGGCTCCCTGCTCAGTGGGGAGCCTGCTTCTCCCTCTGCCTCTCTCTCTCTCTCTCTGTCTCTTATGAATAAATAAATAAAATCTTTTTTTTTTTAGTCAGGAAAATGTTAATTTATTCTCTTTTCTCTTCTCCTCTTCCCTTTTTCCTCTCCTCCCCTCC
>NW_027750854.1:0-303 GCF_054177405.1 Leptonychotes weddellii | reverse complement strand
CATCAGAAAGATTGCGATTTTAATGATCTACAACCAGAAGAACAGGATTTCAAGCAGGCACTTCCTGCTTTTTTTGCTCAAGGAACTTTTCCTGTGGTGGAGCAAAGGGGAGAATTGTCTTTTGGCTGCAATCTCTTATTAGTCGTGTGTATTCTCTGCTGAGTCCCAAGAGGTCACAGAAAGCCAAAAGCAATGTTAAGTGTACAAGCTTTAAATAACTCACAAAGTTAATGTAACGAATGTAAGTGCTATCTGAAATTCATCACTCAGTGCTTGCTGCAGCCCCAAGCTGTGATAAAACAC
>NW_027750853.1:0-303 GCF_054177405.1 Leptonychotes weddellii | reverse complement strand
GTTTGTAGATAATTGAAAGCTAATCATTCAAGTCCTAAGCCTTTTCAACAGAAATATTGTGGACAGAATCTTTTCATAATTAACCTTAGTGTCATCATTTCATACGTATCATTATCTGTATCGTACAGTCTTAAATAGCAATGTCCTTAAATGTCATTGCTATGTATCGATCAGTTTCACTCTTAACTGAAAGCACCCAGTCTGTAGAACATTTCTTTTTTTTTTAAATTTTTTATTGTTAAGTTAATCACCATACATTACATCATTAGTTTTTGATGTAGTGTTCCATGATTCATTGTTTGC
>NW_027750852.1:0-303 GCF_054177405.1 Leptonychotes weddellii | reverse complement strand
AATGAATTAATATATCAAGGGAGTTTAATAATGTTCACCTCAAAGAATTGTAAAAACTGAATGAGATAATGCAGCAAACACCAGACCCTGTGTGGACATCCCACGAGTGCTCATTCCCTTCTCTTTCCTGAACAAACTCCTGCAGTTCACGTACCCATCCTTGACACCCACTTGTGACAGACATTTACTTTGAAATGAATCTTCACCAACTATTCTTGCTAGGCCTGGATCAGGTCACTCCAGCCCCGGGGAATGGAAATATCCATTGAAAAATCAGTGGCTTCTCAGTCGGGCCACTGCTCC